>NC_090620.1:1770234-1789067 GCF_004359215.1 Bremia lactucae
GTATTGATTGGTTGATTCAAGTTTAAATCAACCCCCCAATCGTTGCTAGACACGATTGGGCGGTGCGCATGAAGGCGCTATGTAACGGGGTGTATCGTTACATGAAATTAACACTTAAAGGAACCACAACATTATATAGTTGATGATTTCAGGTTGTTAATTAATATATTATCTAAAAGGTAGATAATATTTGGAGGATATAACTTTATACAGTAATATTCAGAATTCTTATCCATATATAGGTATAGACCATTATATCTATTTATTCCGCAGACTAATCAGCTGTAGAAGTAATCAAAGAGAGTTACAAGATAAGATAGATAAAAATTCATTTACATGTTTAGTATTAGGTTATAGTTAAGTCAGCATTTACAAAGATAGATTAAGAGACACTTAACTATATTAATACAGTTTTCATTTTACCCTCTTAAGTTAACTTGTCTTAAGAGAAGTCTTCCTCTACACGTACAGTGTACGTCACCTAACGTAAGGCACCACTCACAACTGAAGCAGTGTGAAGTGGACTTGTACTGAAACAGTACAAGTCGTAGTGCCCCGTTACACTTCTGATATACTTTTTGCCGCAATTTTGGATAGCATCAAAGTACCAGACATCCGCAATATCATCCCACGTTTAGTATTTCTTACATCAGACGTCAGACAAAGTCGAGCAAGTACACTAATGCACGTGATCTATAGCGATGTTAGTGACACTATAGTGAAGCCCGTGTGGATCAGTGGCAGAGCATCTATCTTGTAAGCAGAAGGTTCCGGATTTAATTCCGAGCGGAGGCATGCAAGGATGGGCTGCTTGTGCCGTCGCATCCCCGAGAGTGCGGACACGGCTAGAAGAGGCTGTTGTTGCTGCTCGGGCGATACTAAGAAAGTGGTGTCGGACATCCCTTAGAAAGTTGGGACCACTAAAAGTGAAATTACCTGCGGATGTCTTCTACTTTGATGCAATCCAAAATTGCATTGACAAGTGTAGACTGAATTTAATGAAAATGGCGCGAGAATAGTAGCAATATGAAATACATATCATTTATAGCGAGGTAGATAACATACCGGTGAAGCCTGTGTGGCTCAGTGGCAGAGCATCCGTCTTGCAAACAGAAGGTCCCCGGTTCAATCCTGGGCGGAGGATTGCATGGATGGGCTGCTTCTGTCATCGCATCGTCCGAAAGTGCGGACACGGTCAGAAAAGGCGATTGTTGCTGCTCGGGCGATACTGAGAAAGTCGCGCCGTCATTTTCATTAAATTCAGTCTACACTTTGTCAATGCAATTTTATATTGCATCAAAGTAGCAGACATCCGCAATATAATTCCATTTAGTAAGCCTTTTCCGAAGGGAAGTTCGACCTGGAATGGCAAGTACAGTAGCGATATAAAATACACGTCATTTTAAGCGAGGTGGGTTACATACCGGTGAAGCCTGAGTGGCTCAGTTTAAAGGTTGTCTATATTACAAGAAGTTAGACAAAGGGACGTTTCAATCTACTTAGCTAACGAATGCTAAATGTAACAGATGCTGTGGTGCATATGAACTTAAGTCGTAGCCGTGTTCGATGCAGCGTTCTTCGATGCGCCTTCCGAATAAAAAAGACATAGATATACCCCTCTACGAACTATTAATGAACGTGAAGCGGAAAGTCGTAATCATGTCCAGAACATAGAAACCTTACGGTTAGAAGACCCGCATATGTGGACCTTGAGTGTACAGATGAACATGATCGTCCGTGCCCATATCTGGTGTCCGATCCCAGAGTTAACACCATCTTCAAGAACGAGGACGTCTTCCTCAGGGGTGACCTCCATGGCAAAGCAATGGGCGCGCATATTGCGCTTGGACCCGCAGACAAGGTAGACACCAGGTGGAAGCACACGAACGCCCTTGCTATCAGGGAGGATACGCCTCACACTTGCCATAGGGCCTGCACCGCCTCCGTCGCAAAGGCTCTTGCGAAGAGCCGCGATGCTGACTTCTACCCCACAGCAAGGACCGCTGTGGGGCAGTAGCGCGCAATCTCGCGCGTCCGGTGGAAGCCGTCATGAAGTGGAACATTGGCGGCAATTGCGTCCTGCAGATATCCCTTCTTGATTGCTGGAATCGATCTCTCTCATTCTGGTTGCCGAGGAGATCAAATGCCATCTGGATAGCGTGTACTAAGCACGCATTGTCATCCCCGTCGACAATTGCACTGTAGGCGCGACCGTTTCGGATGACATAGGCATGATACGGGACTTCGCGGTTGGAATGACGGAGCAATTACGCGTCTAGCTTCGTAAGAAGGTTCTCAAGCCATCTATTACCAGTTGGTCTCGCAGTAATCAAGTCGAATCCGAATCGTCAACCCAGGACACAAGGTATTCAACTCCAGTCTCCATATACCGCCGGTCCGCAATGCAGTCGACGTCATGGCGTTCCTTTGATGATGCCTCTCGCCAAGTACGCTTAACCGGACGCATTACTGGAGTTGTTCAGCTGTGCGTTTTGTAACGCGTTCGCAGGGACAAGAGGCACTGGACCTGAAATCACTCCAGCCTGTGCCATGGCTTGTGGAGTTTAATTCGGGGTTGGCTGGCCTCTTAGCTGGGCGTGAGCGCCACCCCTAATGGTGCCCAAATCGACAGCGCTGACCGCGGATCCGCCACTGTCAGGTCCGCACGCCGTCAAAAACGACCGACATAGCGTCCGGGCTGGCTAGTAGAAGCTCGGACTGGTCCGTCGATGCGGGGTTCCCAGAGCAGCTCCGCAGTCCGAGGCTAGTGGCATTACGCCACAGCCGCCAGACTCTTCGTCCTCACTGAGACCAGCCTCGGCCAAGCTGTTAGGCGGAATCTCCCCCTGACAGATGCCCCTCGTTACCCTTGCGACCGCATACGATGGCATCAGTGCCCGCAGAGGAGAGCTCACCGTCGGGTCGACGAGACGTGGTCAGGCGAGGAGAAGATCTTGATCCATGAAAACGCGTCTTGAGCTTAAGCCGGCAAATCTAAAAGTGGGAGTAGTCGGAGAACCTCCAAACGAATAACGGTTCATTATCAACCGGAAGTTATAGGGAGACGGATTTCGGTAATATTAGGACGTAATTCGGTATACCGACTGAAAATCGGTTTAGACTGCAACATTCTCACAACCACAGTGAGGTGCGTCGAATCCTCGCTGTCGTACAACCGGCGTTTAAAAACCGGAGGTGCGCGGTAAAGGTCGTTAGGACCACGTGAAGAGCAGGGCGCACCGGCGTGGGCTGTCGCCTGTCAAACAGGCACCAATTTCGATCGGTGCAGAGAATCGGAAGCGTAACAGCATGGAGTAATGCGAAGTGTCGTTTACTACGCCGGAATCGTCGATCCAGGCATCACACACGCACAGCTTTCTCGCCAAGACGATATCATGTCACTTCGGTCGCACGCAAAGAAGCGGTGCAACTAGCTGGAACAAAGTTCGATCCATTCACCATCATATCCGGTTCCTTGCGGATCAACAAGACATGGTCACAAGTCGCGACGACGATGCGTATGCGCTCTTTCTGGACTTTCAGAAGGCATTTGATCGCGTCAATTGGGACTACATATTCCAGCTGATCGAGCGCATGGGTTTCGACAGAGCGTCTCTCCAATGAATCAAGCTGCTGTACACCGCCTGCAAGCGCATTTTGTCATCATCCAGAACATTCAGCCCGCACTGCACCCAATAAGAGGAGCGACGCAAGGTGACCCGTTGTCTGTTCTGCTCTTCGTATTGACGATAGCCGCTTGGCATCTTGCCGCGCTCGCATGAGGAGTACGATGTGTGTCTCAATGCGAACCACACTGCTACGAGCATCTTCTTTGCAGACGGCTCAACTCTTTTTAGTGGCTCGAAACCAAGCCTACATGTCCGACTGAAGATCATAGAGGAGCACTGCGAAGGCTCTAACGCGAAGCTGAACGTATTCAAGTCCGTACTTCTGGCGCTGCATCGGAACCACGTCTCTCCTTGCTTTCTGGAGTGCGTGTGGTCAGTCGAACCGAAACTGTGAAGTGTCTTGGCATCTCGTTCGGCCAGTCACCAGTCGTGGACTTCATCGTTGACTTTCTGGATCAACGCTTCTACGACAGCTTCAAGATGTGGTAAAGACGCGCAAGGACACTTCGTGGCCGGCTTCTGGTGGCTCATAGAATCTCCCGTCTATGGCCTCACACAGCACGTCTCGATTCCTATTACAGTGGTGAAGCGGTGGCAGTCAATGCTGAATCGATTTGTTCTGAGTCGGAAGCACGACTGCGATGCGTCCCATGTCCAGCTCATTCCACGCGACTTCTTGTACCTGCCCAAGCGTGATGGTGGCCTTGGCATCCCGTTCTTAGATGCCCAGCTTCAACGACAGAGTATTTCACTGCTGCTGCAGTTCATTCCTGCGGCAACCAACGCAAGTTCTTGGAACTAGACGACCGCCAGCGTTGAGATGCTGACGTCGATACTTCCCCGATACGGGAAACGACATGCGTTAGAACTCCTTGTAATCTATCCGCTACTACATGGTGCAGTGATCTGGTGGTGCCTAGTCTCGCCGTGGTGGAAATCAACCTGGATTTGGTGGTACAAGACTCGGTGGGAGCGGACGTGGTATGACCTTCCGCCGCAACATCAAGCTGCATACGGTCTTCACCAGCCGGTCTGGTTTCATTCGGACGATGCACTTCTCTACGAATATACTGCACGACTCACACCAGCTTATCGCATCGACGATGTTTTTGGATGGCTCTTGAACCGCAACACAGCTTTAGACTCCACGTGTCTAGAGTCTTCGGCGTGCGCTCACTGGCAGAGTTCCTGCTTGAAGGTTGTGCTGGCCAGCGCAGCGTGACTTCGTTCAACGGCACATCGACTTCACGCTCATGTCTACGACGCCTTGACAACAGGCCAAGACGCTGAGAGTGCTGTACACTGAAGCCACTCAGATCACCAAGCGTTTGACCGCACGAGCGTTTGTGCTTCATGCCCCGCTTCGCACCACGCACCTCCATATATCTGCGCTGTAGGATCAGCGCAAATTGTACTTGGTCCATGCACTTCCCCGGTCGGCCTTGCTTCCGGTGGTGTAGACGCCAGTAACACCGACAAACCTCAACCATTGACTGTTCACTCGCAGCGTGTGGGTCAAGAGCAGATTATGTCGTTTATCAAATATAGGAAGCGTCTGCAAGTTACCTTGTCCCCAGTCTTCGAAGACTTGCAGTTTCATCCAGCGTTTCGCCATCTGCCCGTGCGCTCTCGGTCTGGTTCCTTGAAGCTGAACAGCACGCATTAAATATTGCATGCGTGACAGGTGCGACGCAATCGAGACAAAGAACATTGTTCTTCGAGTGCGCTCTTGCGGCCTAGCTATGGGCACGTCTGACAACCCTTTCTGATCGGGACGCATCAAGTCGGGGGCAAACCTTTGCAATCGATAGGTCAGTGCTTTGGACAACACCTTACATCGACTTATACGAGTGCGATAGATCGGTAGTTTCTCGGCTAGGCTCGCAATTTTTTCTTGTGTAGCAGCACAACGGCCGACTTGCGCTGCGATGGAAGCAACATACCACGTTTGAGACGGTCGGCGAAGACTATGCTCAAGCACTCTTCAAACACATCCGGAGCCACCTGGTAGAAGCCAGCGGTCAGTCCCCGTCCATGCCAGGTACCGAGGACGCCTTCATGTGTCAGATCGCACTAGCCATGTCCGCTGTAGTGTCAGTTTAAGATCGCGTGGTCAACATCCGAGACGAAGCGAACGATCGTGTCGAAGAGCTACGTTGCATGTTGTCGTTGGGCCGAGGAGCTCTCCCTGTCGGACTATTAGGGTCTCCCATCTCAGACCCCCAGTGCTCCAGGAAGCAAAGAGAGATCTCATGAAGGTTTGTCGAGGTACTGCCACTCGGTGTCATCACTTCCTCAATCAAGACACGCCGCAAACTCGTTTCCAGCGGACGGAAGAAGTGGTTGGTCGATTTTCAGCGTTGGCAGCTTGAAAATCGAACGCACCGTCCTGGTTGTACTGGTGACTCCGAATCACCGTCTCTTTGGAATCCCTCTAGGCCTCATCGAAGAGCTCACAATCATTATCACAGCCGACGTATGATATCGCGGTGCAGCCTGATCCAGTGCGACACGAGAGTCTTCAACTGCTCGTGTATCCTGTTTGCAAATTTTCTTTTGCACGCCTCGCAGCTGCGCCTTTATGGTTGTCTTCCATGCTTCGCAAACTTTACCCGGGTTCGAAGAGGTGCGTAGTGTATCGCGGACCAGATCGGGTCGCAGAGTGCCCCGGACAGCAATATGTAGTCCAGCCGGTTCTTCTGAGGAAGTGGCCCTGTGAACACACGCTTGGTGTCGAAGTGAATCCGCCATGCGTCAAGTGTCGCTATCCACTCAAGACAACTGGTGCGGCTGGGATTGTAGGGTAGAAGAGTCGAGTCTCGGATCCAAAGGAGTGCTGAGGTCACCCAGCACAAAGTGGGTCGGGTGACCATCAAACCCCTCGATCGCCAAGCTTGAGTAGATTTGCCCCCTCTCTTGGCGATCCACAGGAAACACCGTACACACTTCACCGCCCCGGCCCCGCGAAGGCCGATCGAGTAGTGAGTTAAAGTCGTTCACATAGACCTTGCGCTTGACGCTCGAGGCGATGTGGAACATAAAAACGGAAAGGCGTGCTGCGTGCAGTCTGCGAACTTATTTCTTGGACACGCGACAGAGAGTATTTAAAGAGCATGGCATCGATAAACAAGTTGCCGTTCTTCTTGATGCTGTTGGTGTTAACCGTCACAACACTGACGGAGCTACAACTGTACTGTGTTGAGGAGCCCTTAGCAGCGAGTGGCACACCCACTTGCGGTTCGTGACACCGTGCCGTCCGCAGCAACGTGAAGTCTTCGCACGGAAGAGTCCTCCGGATAGTAGTCATCTAGCTGCCAACGCGCCTCGAGATAATCAAGTAAGTAGCTTTTTGTAACTGAGGTTCATTAACGTTACTTAGCTACCGAGTACCTAACGCCATCTAATGCCCGGACCACTTTTCGTCCCTTACGCAAAATTGGTCATGATGTGGTTTCCTTCGGTGATATTCACCAGGGTAAAACCACTTCCCAACGTTACACCGTACTGGCGGCCGTCGTAGGGCTATTTAGGGTGTCCGTGTCTCCAACCGTCGGGTCATATCGCCTGCCAGCTGTTGTGAGATGTGAGTCCACACAAGCGGCGCCGCCGAATCGGTTCTCGTTTTCCACTCAAATGCGTGTTGTGTAAGCAGGGCATGGTCCTGTAATGTCTTATTGCGTCAATATTACCGAATTTGGTACTAGGGGAAGTGTACAACCCTCGCTGCACCATTATCTTCCTGCACTTAAGCGCACTAGGTTGTCGCTCCGACAGAGTCCGCAGCGTAAATCCCTGCCAACAGGGTCCGCGTAAAAGGTCTCGCCTTTGGATCATATCGGGCAGCCATGCATTTTACAGTGACGGTGTTAACCCCAACCACATCGATGTTCGTCAAGCCACGCTTGATACAAGCTCGTAAACCACGAAGTAGACCCAATTGCGCCGATAGTAGTGGGTCCCTGTGGGCACCGCTGTGGGCGGCTCCTAAACACAGAAGAATCCTTGCCACTCTCGTTAAGGTATTTACTTCCGCGAGCAGTAAACCACTATAGCCATGATAATTTTCACAAGAATTGCCCCCACTAAAAAATAAAATCAATTGACGGTGCACCCGCCAAATCTGTAGTCCAGGCGCCACTGATGTGCCCCCAAGTTTGGTAAGTATGGTGTTCCGAATCGTTTGCCTCAAATGTTCAGGTAGGCCTGCGTTATGACCCCGCAAATATCACGGTGTGCTTGCCGGAGTGTAGCTCCTAGTGCCCGTACATGATACTCAGCTGTTGAGTCTTTGAGGAGCTAAAAATGCGCGGTGCGCCATTGCCAAACCCCGAATAGGTTGTTTATAGCCCCAAAACGCCAACAGTCCGTAAGGACACTCTCCACCGTCCCCGCTAGTAGTTCTAAATAATGTGGCATGGCATTAACTAGTATGTATCCAATACATTGAAGTAGACTGTGTGGGAAAGCTGGACGCTTGAGTGAGAAGATGGCTCACTCAAGCTGTGAGTTGGAAATGCTGGCAGTACGCCATCTGCAGGTAAACACAGTCCATAGTTTCTCCGCAGCAGGGCACACTCAGAATATGTATTATAAATATCAACTCCTTGTACGCGAGCACAGTCCGAATGCGGGCAGTCGATCCGTTTCGTCAGCGGGTTGTACGCTGATAAGGCGTAACGCTTGAGGCGATATATCATTTGTTCTCCCCAAGCATTAATTCCAACTATGTTCCAGAGGTGTTTCGATTTCAAATCGACAAATCCAGAAGCAATTGTCGAATTTAGTTTATTCCAACATGCCTGAGCAGTATCCGCCTTGTCTGCTGCGATTCGATTGCGCCGTTCAGCGATGCGGTTGCGGAATTGTGCTTTGGTGAAAGTCCACCTACTGTGGTTCACCAATATGCAAATCGAACAGGAAAAATTAGGGTGAGGTAGCACACTCGTAACTCGATCTGCGTCTCCGAATACAAGCCGAACTCCCCTATCAATGTCCAAGCGAGTACAAAGGACTTCCTCGTGTACCGTTGGGCCCGATCCGGATGCTAATCGTAACCCCTCTGGCTTCTGTAGCACCAGCAGCCTCGGCGACGTTCCTGTGTAGTCCTCCACTGTGTACCGTGCCTTAGCGGAGGTGGAGCTGCAGGCAAAAACCGCCGGATAATTGAGCCAGATTAATGTCATGAGAAGGTGCACGTTTCTGCGGACATGATCAGTTACCACCGAAGTCAGCACCGTGATAGTAAGCTCACCGGGTGCGCACCACTTCCAGTAAAGGACGTCTTTTAATAATTCTCCCTAACGTGTCAAAGTTCGGGAGATTTTCCTCTCTGAGAAACGCTGCCCATCCTCGTCATAAACCACTACATGACTCAGCGGCGCAAATGGTTGCTATGCAACGTAAGAAATGCCAGCATTCTTGCGATCCTCAGCAACGCATGCGTGGTACAGCGAACCCATGTGCTTAGAACCTATCAAATGCAGTACTCAGCCGTCGCGCGTGACGTCAAAGGTGCTAAAAATAAAATAAAGCGGCTAGCGCTAGTACCATTGCGGACTTGGCCGGGTTGGGTGGAGGGCCCCCAAATGCAGCACAAATAAGTAAGCAGCCTTGCCACCGCACCTCTCGCCACTGTTTTATGCACTGCGCACCGACGCACGACCGCAGGGTTTGCAGGAGCGCGTTTGGGTGCAGCAAGCGTGTGTTGTGCGCCGGAATCCACGCCACCGGCTGACCAGTGATGTACAGAATCCAGTGATCATGGGTATATAGCATCGGTGCGACAGAGGGATTAATAAATTCAAATAATCAATATTGCTGGGATATTTTAATTATTTAAAGTTCTGTTAAAGATAACTTTTTAATGAAGAACTTTCGGTTATAATCAGCGCAAGCTCAAACAAGCCTAACGCTTTGGTTGCACGCGACAGCTTTCGAATCGATTCAGAGTGCTCCCACCACTTCGCGCAAGCCCTGAAGATTTCCAGACGCTTAGACAGAACCGTCGTTTTCATCACCTTCTTCCATATCCGTGCAATCGTCGTGTCTTCGCCCACGTCCATCGCACTGAAGACGGCGGTTGATCACATGGAGCTGTCCAAACTCCGCCATCTCCGTGCTGCTTCCCGCCATCTTGAACGACATCGCGCTGATGACGGCAAGTGGACATTCGATCGCAATCTTTGTGATGTGGTCCGAATTGGTCGCATTCTTAACCAGATTGCACGCAAAATCGATGTTCGTGTCTGCAGCTGCGAGACGATCCGGAAGGATGTCAAGCATGGCGGCGCTCTCATCGTTCAGCATCGATTCGGTCACTGCGATAGAGGAGACGCCTGCACCGTCTTCTTAATCGTCGTGTGATGCTTCTCAGCGAAGAACGCGGACTTGTTTCGCATTCTTCACGACCTCAGGACACTTCTCATCCACCGGGGCGATCTGGAAACGTGCGCCGTATGTCGGGTTAGCCGTCACGTTTTTCGCCTTAAACGTGACCTCTATCGACTCAAGCGCTTGGAAGTATTTCGTGGCAGCAATGCCGTCCAGTGGCAAAGGTTGTTGCTTCACCAGTAGAGCAGAGATGTCAATACCACTGCGTCCGCGCTTTTACTTGTTCTTTGTAACGGTGGTAATGCTATCGCTTGAGAACAGCAGGGGCTTAGGCGTATGCTTCGGACTACCAGGTGGAGAATATATTACAAATATAGCTGAAGTTAAAACTGGAAAATGGACTGGTCGAGCGATTGACGCTCGATAATGACAGCCATATCCTCGGTTGCTGAGTGGTTGGGTGGCGGCAGCTTGGTGACTTTGCTTAGCTCCACGTTGGATCTGACCATCCCGTTTCTTGGACTCTCTCATTCTCCGCTGGAGAGAGGTTTCCTTCGGCTTAGCGCTGGCGTCTTGCGCGTACGAGGTCGCTTTTTGCTGCTGCTGCTGAGAAGCAGATGCATGCGGACGTGGTGAGCGAGATAAATGGACATCGGTCGTGGCAAGGTCGATATAATGATGCGAGCGGTAGCCAAACGGCAGGCGCTCATACTGGAACGTAGCATTCTTGCCATGCGCAGGGTGCAGCTTGTTCTCGAACAGGACCTGGTTACACATCGATCCATTCGCAATCAAGGGACTGGGACAAGTCGTGCCCAAGAAGTACACTCGCCAGGCGGCAGACGTGATCCCAATTGCGAGGTTGACTTCGCGAACCGTGTCGTGCACCGGCTTAAAGCCCAAAAGGAATAGGCGATGCAACATCACGTCCGTGTTGGTGTCAATCGATGAAGTATTTCCGCCAAGTACATCAAACTCTTGAAACAGGAAGACACCCCC
The DNA here is from genome assembly GCF_004359215.1 of Bremia lactucae. NCBI lineage: Eukaryota > Oomycota > Peronosporomycetes > Peronosporales > Peronosporaceae > Bremia > Bremia lactucae. The sequence continues at coordinate 1,781,193 of NC_090620.1, forward strand.
AAGGATGATTACTTCGTGCGTTCAAGTGCAAGACAAGCCTCTTTCGACTTTACCTTGAAACAGAGGTTGCCGCCTGGGAGTTTAGAAACCTGGTCGATCTGAAACGTGCCATACAGTTTATCGAGGGCAACTTTGCCGTGACACTTGCCAAAAATGACGTAATGATTTTTTGCAGCGGTGGCTTCATGAACGTGCGGCCGGTGTCGCTCGCCATATCGAACCGGGCACGAGGAAGAGGTTGCGGGCGCGCTTGCTCCATACGAGACGAAATGTAGGACCAGTCGCCTCCGGCAGCATACTGCCGCTCAATTGCTCCGATGTCGCAGACGAGTTTCCACACGACGGCGCGCCTCGTCAGGTTCGGCTTGGTCAAGACGGAGATGTTCTTGCTGCCCGATCACGTCAGCCATCGTTGGCCGTGGATCCACCGTCGAATGTGAGGCAGCGATATTGGCGTCGGTGTCAGGTGAGAGCGCGAATTCCCCACTATTTCTTCCGGCATATCGTCAGGAGCGGAGTCGGGGAGGGGTTTCGACGCATTTAACGTCACGCCAGCATCCGGATAAGGTTCCGTCTGCTCTGGCGCAATCAGTGCAAGCGCAGTCGAAGACGGAGACGCGGCGAGGTGATTTTGGACATCGATATTGGTCACAACGTCCAGTTCCTTCCGAATTTTTTCAAGGGGATGGCTTGAATACGGCTCCCGGCTGGATGGCGATTGCTAACACAGGGTTTGGGTCAGATAGGCCACATGCTATCCGTGCGACGGTTGTCTGGGAGGCTGAAGCTGGATTGCCCAGGGAAGACCAGGACTGAGGGTTGAAGGAAGGTTCTTCTGAAGAGTCGACTTGTGAGGTTGCCGGCAAATTGAGAAGTTAGTTTTTGTAATTCTAATCATATTTACCTTTTGGTGCACATGACAAGACCCTTTCATTATCTTTGGACAATTTGTCGGCCCCGGGAATCGAACCAGGACCTCCGAGTCCTCAAGTGAGTGGTGGACCACTACACAGGATCGGTGGCCTGTGTGGCTCAATGGCAGAGTATCTGTCTTGTAACAGAAGGTCCTCGGTTCAATCCCGGGTTGATGCATGCACGGATGGGCTGCTTCTGTCATCGCATCGTCCGAAAGTGCGGACACGGCCAGAAGAGGTGGTTGTTGCTGCTCGGGCGAATATATCTTTTCCCACAATTTTGAATTGCATCAAAGTAGCAGACATCCGCAATATGATTCAATATTTAGTGTGGGGGGGTCGAAGGGATGTCAGACATGGTCAGGCAAGTAGAGTAGCGATAATACACGTCTTTGTAGCGAGGTGGGTAACATACCGGCGAAGCCTGTGTGGCTCAGTTAAAGGTGTATATATCAATATACTATAGACGGGGGCTAATCAATCTACCTGGCTGGATCTGATATTATACTGTACCTTTGTACATTATTATTTTTTTGTGACGAACACCATGACACTAGAAAAGTCGAGAAGCACCAAACTCCCATATAGATGCAGAATCGAGTACGAAAAAATCTATTCAAAAAGGGTCATGCAAATGTGAGACGACGAAAGCCGCCTGATGTTTGCAGCAGGAGAAACGAGACTAATGTCACGTAAGTCCAAATAGATCCTTTTTAGCGAAAACCATGACGCTGGAAAAAAACAAGGAGCACCAAACTCCCATAGAAAATTTAATTACCGAATGTTTTGCTGATTTTGTTTCGAATCGATAAGGATCATGCAAACGTGAGTCGAAGAAAGCCGCCAGGTATTTTGTAACAAGCTAAGTTGCCGTAATGTTACACAATTCCCGTTAAGTAAACTTTGACTACTTAAGAAAATGGTCAAGTATTTGCCAGAAGTGATTAGGCCCACCACTTGGGAGTGGTGCACATTGTGACTACTCTTGTGTATGTGATGCACATAGGTGCATGCACAATAGGAGGGATGACGGCTAGCGTCATCCGTTACGCGAGGTATCTGGAAAGATACACTCGCAATACGTATTAGCGTTATCTATAGAGATGACATTTATGGTTGGAAAAAATTGGTATTTATATTTAATGCGATTAAATATAAACCAGTCTGAAAACTATTTCCTACCTGGTTACTGCGCGCGAGGAGTGGGCTCACCGCTCCCATGACGACACGTATACCAGAGTACTTTGTGCGTTGGGTGAAATCGTTAGGTACCCACCACAACTACCTCACTGCACGCGAGAGTAGCTGGTCAAACTGCTTCCTCGCTATGCTAGGGTGTGTGCTTAAGTAGAGCGTGGCCGCACTAAGACGTATCTGCCTACACTTGGTAGCACTTGAAATCCTTTCCACGACCGGCGTCTCTAAGCGTGTACGTGAGGACAGCCTCAATATCGATTGAGCTCATTTCCCCCACCTCTCCGAACATTATCGGGAGGTGGCAAAACACTTGGCGCAGCGACTTGGTGAGAAAGCTCTGGCCAGGCTCTTGGGCAGTCCTTCTGAGCAACATGTTGCTCAGTTGGGTCAGTCCGAAGCGCAGAGCCATGCTGCGACGGAGTCCGTCACTAAGACTCAGGATGCGCTTCGGCGTGAGCAGGCTCGGAGCAAGGTTCTCAACAGGACTGTTGAGATGCTCTCTGCCCGGCCGCATCAGCCGAGGCCCATTCTGACAAATCCGCTTTATTTTTCAAAAGAACTGCAGCGCACACGATTGTCTACTGGCTGTTAGTTTAAGGAAGGAAAGATCCACCAATTAGTCACACCAGATCCAGAAGAGAACTTGGTAGACTGTTGCTCATTGTCCACAATTGACGAGAGCGTCCTAGAAACGGATAAAAAGAAATGATTCGCTGCTCAAGGCTGGGTTACTTTGAGAAACAGTCCGTTCTATGAGGTTCTGTGGAAACATCGCGATGCGTCCAAGAAGAAATGCCGAGCCGCCTACCAGCAGATAGGGGCATCGGGCACGAGATTGATCTTGAACCTGGCACCAAGTATTGTGTGATCAGGCAATGGCCGTTGCCGAAAGAACAAGTCGATTATTTCGATGAGTTTTGCGACAAGCAAGCCAAGGCGGGATATGTACGTGAGAGCAAGTCGCCTCACTGCAGCCTGACCTTCTGTGTGCGTAAAGCCACAGGTGGATGGCGCGTAGCTCACGCTTACAATAAGCTGAACACGGCAACCTTTCCGGTGTTAACGCTTATCCCGCGTAAAGATGTCATGTTGAACTCCATGGGTACTCATGAGAGAGTCCGATGTAGCCAAAACGGCAGTAGCACCCCAAGAGGCATGCTTTGGGAGTGGCTTGTGATGTGATGCCCCAAGGTATAAAAAAATGCACCAGCGACATTCAACCGTGTATGAGCTCACGTGATGCGACAGTACCGTGCCTACGCGCCTCATTACTTTCACGATGTATTCGTTCATAGTAGGGCCGAGGACGGGCTGAGCGCAATAGAGTCGCACAAGCGTCATTTAGACGCTGTGTTGCAGAATTCGAAAGACGCCCAGTTGTACGTCAACTTAGAAGAGTGCGTCATAGCGCTCCCCGATATTCCTGTGCTGGGCTGCATCGGTGGTACACATTGTGTACGAGCAGACCCAGACAAAGTAAAACCAGTAAAGGAATGGAAAATCCCACGGCATGTAAAGGATTTACGCCAATTTCCAGGGCTCGCTAATTACTTGCATAAGTATAGCAAGAATTATGCTGAACGAACAAAACCATTGTCTGGCCTTCTTTGAAAGGGCGCAGAATGTGTTCGGCGCTAAAACAAGAAGATGCGTTCACATCAGTGAAGCAATCTCTTGTTGAGGCACCGGTGGCATTGTCAGACGCGGATAAGCCCTTAAGCGTCGTCTGCGATGCAAGCAATTTTGCAATCGGCAGCGCACTCATGCAGAAGGATGACGACGGCGTTGGCCGTGTCATATCTTATCAGTCCCGGTTTATAAAAGCCCCGGCACTGATATACTCTGTGCATGACAAGGAGCTCCTTTCAGTAAAGTATGCTCTTGTAAAATTTCGAGTGCACCTGTTGGGCACCGAACCATTTGTGGTTTCTACGGATCACGCATCACTGGGGACCGCAAGAAACTCACCGCAACTCTCGCCTAGAATTGCAAGAAGGCTGACATTCTTTTTTAAATTTAGCTTCAAAAAAAAAAAGTTTACTCTAAGCCGGGTAAGTCGAAAATCTTGCCTGACGCGTTATCGCGCAGACCAGGCTTCGAGGCAAGACACCAGAAAATGTGTGTCGTGCTTAAGCACATGTTGAGTCGTCACCGTGAAGGCAATACACGTGACGAATGCATTGGCCTCCAAAATAAAGGAAAACTTCAGTCAGGACGAACATTTTCGCCTGCGGTTGATCACTTCGGTGGACGAAAGATTTCTCTTCCGTCGCACCTCAAGGCTAAGCTAAGTCGCTTAAGCTACAGCGATGACCTTTTATGGCATCAGCTGTCACATTGTGATCATTTAAGAATCTATTTACAGATCTCAAGCTAAAACTACTTCACGAGCTCCATGATTCACCGTAGAGTGGCATCTGGGCGAGGCCAAATATTTTTATGAGTGTCAGAGGAATTTTGGTGGCCACACCTATATCGACGGGTGGCCAACTATATTCGCTTTTGCGAACAGTTTCAGCGCGTTAAGCCTGCACCGTCCAGTAGTGCGCTATTGAAGCCGCTTCTGATTCCAACGGATTGTTGAAAGTCGGTCAGTCTGGACTTCATGTTTGGCATGCCGCCTGACAATAAGGGCCGTCGTCTTTGTAGATAGACTGAGCAAAATGGTACGTCTAGCACCATGTAGTAGTGTATTGACTATCAGCTGTGCCGGATACCAGCTCTTGGCTATCAGCTGTGCCGAATACCATTGACGGTGAGGTTACAGCTAAGCTGTTTTCGATCGTGTGTCTCGACAGCACGGTTTGCCAGTGGTAATTAACTACGATAGAGATCTCCGTTTCATGGGAACATTCTGGAAGTCGATCTTTATGTAAATGACACCTGATTAGACATGTCCACAGCGACTTATCCGCAGACCAATGATCAATTTGAACGTGTCAATCGCGTCATTGAAGACGTTCTGTGGAGTGTGTTTCCTGAAACACCAAAGCGCCGAAGCACAATGCTCCCGGTTATTGAGTTAAGTAACACAACGCTGTGGATGTCTCTACAGGCTATACTCAATTTTATGTGAGCGATCTCACACATCTACGCGTTCCATTAACGATACCACTACGTGGTTCGGGGCTTGATTAGAAAGAATCTGCCGATCGACTTGCTGATTTCAGCCCGTTCCTGTTAAGAAACAAGTTCGCGAGTTTCTCGCAACGCGTTTAAATGTCAAAACGTGTGTGTGACGCAATGGCCGCTAAACCAGTCATTTTGCTTAATCGGAAAACAAGACCACGTTGTTCGTGTTACCATCCGAATCGTTCGGTAGGCACAACACAAAATCTATACTGATAGACTCCCAACACGGTCAAATTGACCAGTGGCGCAGCTGCATGAGCCGAGGGTTCAACCCGTTAGCTTTTCTAGTGTGCGAACATTGATGCTCACCCATTTGTAGAATTTAAACCACCAATAACTCTGGCTCACGGAGATGTAGATCTTGGCTCGATTGAGATGGCCACTAAATTTAATCATAGAGGACTCGATATTTAAGCTCCTCATCATGAGAAACTACGAGATGCGAGGAGGATCCGGTGTATCTGTCAAATAAAAAGAAGGCTATTGTCCATAGATTATCAATGCAAGCCCGCACTCAATCGTGCCGACAATTTAATGTCCGAGTTTTTAGACTCATTGCCCCCAAGAACTGGTAGCAGAGCTACACATTGTTTGCCTTTGGCATTATGCCAAACGGATTATACCTGTTGTTCGCAACGTTACACTCGGAACACGAACGAGCTCGTAATCTGCTCTGCGTGATAGCGCATCAGCTATAGTATTTTGCTTTCCAGGCTTTTACTTCACCTCGACATTATAAACGGGAAAGAATGAAAGCCATCGAGCTATTCTTCGCAAAAGGCGACTTAGTCGCAATGCGAAAAGATAGATCCTCTTTATCCTCACTTCCTAGTAGTAAAAAAGAGTCTATTACTTTCCAAGTAGGGCGCCTCGCCCTTACTATGGATCGGCGTTTTCCCTCACTGTACCGAATTACTGTTTTAGGTGGAGTTTGCGCTCTTTCGAATTTTGCGCGGCTTGCGCAATGGTCAGGCTGAGCGCAAAAGCTTAGTGCTTTTGCACAAACTAAATTAACGGAAGTTTCGTTGCTAATCCACAGCTTAAAGCTCTGATTTTATCTTAGCGAAGCTGAGATCCATGGGTTCAGTTCTTTTAGACGTATCCAATTTGCTCGAAGAGCTACTTATGATATCCTGCTGATCGACGCGATAGGAACTAAATCGAACTCAGCGTATAATGCAATGTCAACCGCCGCTTCAGAAGTTGCGGGGCGGGGGGGAGGGGGGAGCATACATTAAGGCGACGTCCGAAACCAGACCTTTCATAAACATAATTACTAGAACCACCCCTTGTAGTGGGTCTTGCTGTATAGCAGCAATAAGAATTCCTTAAAATCCTGGTTAAACAACCCTAGGATCATTTTCCCTGACGAGTAGATATAATCGCGATCGAATACGAAGAGCCTGGTTAAGCGGTACAAACACGCGAGACAATTTATGTTTCAGCGTGTCCCATCTGGAAAAGCGATGACTATAGACATATTACATGTGCAATCTCTGTCCTAGCTCTAATGCCGAGCAGAGACAGCTAGGCCCATCCGTTGTTTGAAATGGGGTCTACACGTAGTACTCATTTAGGAGCGACACTAAATTTGTAATATTAGGGTTTAATCAAATTCAGTCTTCTGGTATCTATTTTATTGCATTCCGATTGCATTAAAGTAGCAAACATCCGCCAGGACTTCCACTTAAGAGGTCCTTCTTCGAAGAAATGTCGGACATAGTCGGGCAAGTACAGTATGCAAAAGATTTGAAGCGAGGTAATCGCAGTGAAATGTATACCAGAAGACTGAATTTGATGAAAATGACGGCGACCTATAGCAGTATTGTCAAAGCAGCAACAATTTCCTATTCTAGGCATGTCCACGCTTCCGGACGATGAGATATGAGAAGCGGCCATGCATATTTCCGCCTAAGATTGAACCAGGGGGGGCTTCTGCTTACAAGACAGATGCTCTGCCACGGCGCCACACAGGCTTCACCGTACTATTACTTACCTCTCTACAAATCTTTTGCATTTCGTAACGCTACTGTACTTTCCCGACTATGTCCGACATCCTTTCGATAAAGAACCTCTAAATTGGATGTCCTGGCGGATGCCTGCTACTATGATGCAATTCGGAATTGCAGTGAAATGTATACCACAAGACTGAATTTGATGAAATGACGGCGACGTTTAGGAGTAATGGCAAAGCAGCAACAACCTCCTATTCTGGGCGTGTCCGCGCTTCCGGACGATGCGATGAGAGAAGCGGTCATGCATGTTTCCACCTGATTTTTTAACAAGGGGGGCTTTGCTTACAAGACAGATGCTCTGCCACGGAGCTACACAGGCTTCACCGTACTATTACTTACCCACAACAAATCTTTGCATTGTCGAAACGCTACTGTACTTGCCCGACCATGTCCGACATCCTTTCGATAAAGAACCTCTAAAGTGGATGTCCTGGCGGATGCCTGCTACTATGATGCAATCCGGAATGCAGTGAAATGTATACCGGAAGACTGAATTTGATGAAAATGACGGCGACCTATAGCAGTATTGGCAAAGCAGCAACAACCTCCTATTCTGGGCGTGTCCGCGCTTCCGGACGATGAGATGAGAGAAGCGGCCCAGCCATGCATGTTTCCGC
>NC_090620.1:1791603-1794499 GCF_004359215.1 Bremia lactucae
GGGGGGGGCTTCTGCTTACAAGACAGATGCTCTGCCACGGCGCCACACAGGCTTCACCGTACTATTACTTACCTCGCTACAAATCTTTTGCATATCGAAACGCTACTGTACTTGCCCGACTATGTCCGACATCCCTTCGAAAAAGAACCTCTTAAGCGGAAGTCATGGCGGATGCCTGCTACAACGATGCAATCCGGAATTGCAGTGAAATGATTACCAGAAGGCTGAATTTGATGAAATGACGGCGACCTATAGCATTATTGGCAAAGCAGCAACAACCTCCTATTCTGGGCGTGTCCGCGCTTCCGGACAATGAGATGAGAGAAGCGGTCCAGCCATGCATGTTTCCGCATGAGATTAAACCAGGGGGGCTTCTGCTTACAAGACAGATACTCTGCCACGGCGCCACACAGGCTTCACCGTACTATTACTTACCTCGCTACAAATCTTTTGCATATCGTAACGCTACTGTACTTGCCCGACCATGTCCGACATCCCTCCGAAAAAGAACCTCTAAAGTGGAAGTCCTGGCGGATGCCTGCTTCTATGATGCAATCCGGAATTGCAGTGAAATGATTATCAGAAGGCTGAATTTGATGAAAATGACGGCAACCTATAGCAGTATTGGCAAAGCAGCAACCACCTCCTATTATGGGCGTGTCCGCGTTTCTGGACGATGAGATGAGAGAAGCGGCCCAGCCATGCATGTATTCGCCTGAGATTAAACCAGGAAGGGGGCTTCTGCTTACAAGACAGATGCTCTGCCACGGCGCCACACAGGCTTCACGTAATATTACTTACCTCGCTACAAATCTTTTGCATATCGAAACGCTACTGTACTTGCCCGACTATGTCCGACATCCCTTCGAAAAAGACATCTAAAGTGGAAGTCCTGGCGGATGCCAGCTACTATGATGCAATTCGGAATTGCAGTGAAATGATTACCACAAGACTGAATTTGATGAAAAATAGGGCGACCTATAGCAGTATTGTCAAAACAGCAACAACCTCCTATTCTGGGCGTGTCCGCGCTTCCGGACGATGAGATGAGAGAAGCGGTCCAGCCATGCATGTTTCCGCATGAGATTAAACCAGGGGGGCTTCTGCTTACAAGACAGATACTCTGCCACGGCGCCACACAGGCTTCACCGTACTATTACTTACCTCGCTACAAATCTTTTGCATATCTAAACGCTACTGTACTTTCCCCACCATGTCCGACATCCCTCCGAAAAACATCCTCTAAAGTAAAAGTCCTGGCGGATACCTGCTACTATGATGCAATCTGGAATTGCAGTGAAATGATTACCAGAAGGCTGAATTTGATGAAAATGCCGGCAACCTATAGCAGTATGGCAAAGCAGCAACAACCTCCTTTTATGGGCGTGTCCGCGCTTCTGGACGATGAGATGAGAGAAGCGGCCCAGCCATGCATGTATTCGCCTGAGATTAAACCAGGAAGGGGGCTTCTGCTTACAAGACAGATGCTCTGCCACGGCGCCACACAGGCTTCACTTCACTATTACTTACCTTGCTTCAAATCTTATGCATATCGTAACGCTACTGTACTTGCCCGACCATGTCCGACATCCCTCCGAAAAAGAACCTCTAAAGTGGAAGTCCTGGCGGATGCCTGCTACTATGATGCAATCCGGAATTGCAGTGAAATGATTACCAGAAGGCTGAATTTGATGAAAATGACGGCGACCTATAGCAGTATTGTCAAAGCAGCAACAACCTCCTATTATGGGCGTGTCCGCGCTTCCGGACGATGAGATGAGAGAAGGGCCCAGCCATGCATGTTTCTGCATGAGATTAAACCAGACAGGGGGCTTCTGCTTACAAGACAGATGTTCTGCCACGGCGCCACACAGGCTTCACCGTAATATTACTTACCTCGCTACAAATCTTTTGCATATCGTAACGCTAGTGTACTTGCCCGACCATGTCCGACATCCCTCCAAAAACAACCTCTAAAGCGGAAGTCCTGGCGGATGCCTGCTACTATGATGCAATCCGGAATTGCAGTGAAATGATTACCAGAAGGCTGAATTTGATAAAAATGACGGCGACCTATAGCAGTATTGTCAAAGCAGCAACAACCTCCTATTCTGGGCGTGTCCGCGCTTCCGGACAATGAGATGAGAGAAGCGGCCCAGCCATGCATGTTTCCGCATGAGATTAAACCAGGACAGCTTCTGCTTACAAGACAAATGCTCTACCACGAAGCCACACAGGCCTCACCGTACTATTAATTACCTCACTACAAATCTTTTGCATATCGTAAAGCTACTGTACTTGCCCGACCATGTCCGACATCCCTCCGAAAAAGAACCTCTAAAGCGGAAGTCATGGCGGATGCCTGCTACTACGATGCAATTCGGAATTGCAGTGAAATGAATACCACAAGACTCAATTTGATGAAATGACGGCGACCTATAGCAGTATTGTCAAAGCAGCAACAACCTCCTATTCTGGGCGTATCCACGCTTCCGGACGATGAGATGAGAGAAGCGCCCCAGCCATGCATGTTTCCGCCTGAGATTAAACCGGGGGCAGCTTCTAATCACAAGACAGATGCTCTACCACGAAGCCACACAGGCTTCACCGTACTATTACTTACCTCGCTACAAATCTTTTGCATATCGTAACGCTAGTGTACTTTCCCGACCATGTCCGACATCCCTTCGAATAAGAACCTCTTAAGTGGAAGTCCTGGCGGATGCCTGATACTATGATGCAATTTAGAATTGCAGTGAAATGTATACCACAAGACTGAATTTGATGAAATGACGGCGACCTATAGCAGTATTGTCAAAGCAGCAACAACGTCCTATTCTGGGCGTGTCCACGCTTCCGGACGATGAGATGAGAGAAGCGGCCCAGCCATGCATGT
>NC_090620.1:1796842-1799170 GCF_004359215.1 Bremia lactucae
CCTTCGAAAAAGACCTCTAAAGTGGAAGTCCTGGCGGATGCCTGCTACTATGATGCAATTCGGAATTGCAGTGAAATGATTACCACAAGACTGAATTTGATGAAAATGACGGCGACCTATAGCAGTATTGTCAAAGCAGCAACAACTTCCTATTCTGGGCGTGTCCACGCTTCCGGACGATGAGATGAGAGAAGCGGCCCAGCCATGCATGTATTCGCCTGAGATTGAACCAGGGGGGGCTTCTGCTTACAAGACAGATGCTCTGCCACGGCGCCACACAGGCTTCACTTCACTATTACTTACCTCGCTACAAATCTTTTGCATATCGTAACGCTAGTGTACTTTCCCGACCATGTCTGACATCCCTCCGAAATAGAACCTCTAAAGTGGAAGTCCTGGCGGATGCCTGCTACTATGATGCAATTCGGAATTGCAGTGAAATGTTTACCAGAAGGCTGAATTTGATGAAATGACGGCGACCTATAGCAGTATTGTCAAAGCAGCAACAACGTCCTATTCTGGGCGTGTCCGCGCTTCCGGACGATGAGATGAGAGAAGCGGCCCAGCCATGCATGTTTTCGCCTGAGATTTAACCAGGGGGGGCTTCTGCTTACAAGACGGATGCTCTCCCACGGCGCCACACAGGCTTCACTTTACTATTACTTACCTCGCTACAAATCTTTTGCATGTCTTAACGCTACTGTACTTGCCCGACCATGTCCGACATCCCTCCGAAAAAGAACCTCTAAAGTGGAAGTCCTGGCGGATGCCTGCTACTATGATGCAATCCGGAATTGCAGTGAAATGATTATCAGAAGGCTGAATTTGATGAAAATGACGGCGACCTATAGCAGTATTGTCAAAGCAGCAACAACCTCCTATTATGGGCGTATCCGCGCTTCCGGACGATGAGATGAGAGAAGCGGCCCAGCCATGCATGTTTCCGCCTGAGATTATACCGGGGGCATCTTCTGCTCACAAGACAGATGCTCTACCACGAAGCCACACAGGCTTCACCGTACTATTACTTACCTCGCTACAATTTTTTTGCATATCTTAACGCTACTGTACTTGCCCGACCATGTCCGACATCCCTTCGAAAAAGAACCTCTAAAGTGGAAGTCCTGGCGGATGCCTGCTGGTATGATGCAATTCGGAATTGCATTGAAATGTATACCACAAGACTGAATTTGATGAAATGACGGCGACCTATAGCAGTATTGTCAAAGCAGCAACAACGTCCTATTCTGGGCGTGTCCGCGCTTCCGGACGATGAGATGAGAGAAGCGGCCCAGCCATGCATGTTTTCGCCTGAGATTGAAGCGGGAACATCTTCTCTTTACAAGACAGATACTCTGCCACGGCGCCACACAGGCTTCACTGCAGTATTACTTACCTCCCTACAAATCTTTTGCATATCTTAACGCTACTGTACTTGCCCGACCATGTCCGACATCCCTCCAAAAAAGAACCTCTAAAGTGGAAGTCCTGGCGGATGCCTGCTACTATGATGCAATCCGGAATTGCAGTGAAATGATTATCAGAAGGCTGAATTTGATGAAAATGACGGCGACCTATAGCAGTATTGTCAAAGCAGCAACAACCTCCTATTCTGGGCGTGTCCGCGCTTCCGGACGATGAGATGAGAGAAGCGGCCCAGCCATGCATGTTTTCGCCTGAGATTATTCCGGGGGGGTCTTCTGCTTACAAGACAGATGCTCTGCCACGGCGCCACACAGGCTTCACCGTACTATTACTTACCTCGCTACAAATCTTTTGCATATCGTAACGCTACTGTACTTGCCCGACTATGTCCGACTTCCCTTCGAGAAAGACCTCTAAAGTGGAAGTCCTGGTGGATGCCTGCTACTATGATGCAATTCGGACTTGCATTGAAATGATTATCATCAGGCTGAATTTGATGAAAATGACGGCGACCTATAGCAGTATTGTCAAAGCAGAAACAACCTCCTATTATGGGCGCGTCCGCGCTTCCGGACGATGAGATGACAGAAGCGGCCCAGCCATCCATGTTTCCGCCTGAGATTGAACCGGAGGCATCTTCTGTTTACAAGACAGATGCTCTACCACGAAGCCACACAGGCTTCACCGTACTATTACTTACCTCGCTACAAATCTTTTGCATATCGTAACGCTAGTATACTTTCCCGACCATGTCTGACATCCCTCCGAAATACAACCTCTAAAGCGGAAGTTATGGCGGATGCCTGCTACTACGATGCAATTCGGAATTGCAGTGAAATGATTACCACAAGACTGAATTTGATGAAAAATACGGCGACCTATAGTAGTATTGTCAAAGCAGCA
>NC_090620.1:1799507-1818932 GCF_004359215.1 Bremia lactucae
AAGCGGCCCAGCCATGCATGTTTCGACCTGAGATTGAACCGGAGGGGGGGGTCTTCTGCTCATAAGACAGATGCTCTGCCACAAAGCCACACAGGCTTCACCGCACTATTACTTACCTCGCTACAAATCTTTTGCATATCAAAACGCTACTGTACTTGCCCGACTATGTCCGACATACCTTCGAAAAGACCTCTAAAGTGGAAGTCCTGGCGGATGCCTGCTACTATGATGCAATTCGGAATTGCAGTAAAATGATTACCGCAAGATTGAATTTGATGAAAAATACGGCGACCTATAGCAGTATTGTCAAAGCAGCAATAATTTCCTATTCTGGGCGTGTCCGCGCTTCCGGACGATGAGATGTGAGATGCGGCCCAGCCATGCATGTTTCGACCTGAGATTGAACCGGGGGGGGGGTCTTCTGCTCATAAGACAGATGCTCTGCCACAAAGCCACACAGGCTTCACCGCACTATTACTTACCTCGCTACAAATCTTTTGCATATCAAAACGCTACTGTACTTGCCCGACTATGTCCGACATACCTTCGAAAAGACCTCTAAAGTGGAAGTCCTGGCGGATGCCTGCTACTATGATGCAATTATATGCTACAGCGATGGCCTGTTGTGGCATCAGCTGTCACCTTGTGACCCCTTGAGAATCTATTGTCCCTCATGACACAGACCCCAAGTCTAAAATACTTCATGAGCTCCATGATGCACCATCGAGAGGGCATCTGAGCCGTGAAAAAAAAATTCTTACGAGTGTCAGAGGAATTTTGGTGGCCACACCTATATCAATGGGTGGTAAACAATATTCGCTCCTGCGAAGCAGTGTCAGCGCATAAAGCCTGCACCGTCCAGCAGTGCTCCATTGAGGCCACTGCCGATTTCGACGGATTGTTAGAAGTCGGTAAGTCTGGACTTCATGTTTGGCATGCTGCTTGACCATAAGTGTCGGATAGAGGCTCGTCATTTTTGTTGACAGACTGAGCAAAATGGTGCATTTAGTACCATGTAATACCACGATCACATGCAAGGAGGCAACTCTTTTGTTGCTGGATCATGTGTACCGACTACAAAGGATTCCCGAGTCCATAGTATTGAACCGGGAAATACGTTTTACGTCGGGCTTTTGGTGTTATGTGATTGAGCTGCTGGGTAGCAAGCTCCATTTCTTAGTAATCGCTACCGTGCGCGATACATCCGCTACGACTCGATTGGATCGTTTCGTTCGGCCATCGGTCTGAGATTATCGGCTGTTGGCATGTGGAGCAAACAATTTCGCTTCGTGGAGTTCAATATAAATAATAGTGGTCACGCCAGTACGGTTAAGACACCGTTTTATATAAACGGACTGTGCCATCCTCGGACGCCAGTCTCGTTTGTGCGCAGCCCGAGTCTTAGTGGGGAGGGCCCTCAATATGCTCGGTGCGAAAGAGGGACATAGTTTCGTCAACATGACGATGACCCGTAAGGGTTTCATGCCAAAGACGGAACTTGCTCTGGGGACCCTGCCGATTTAGTAGTGTGCAGTATGGAGTTACGGCAAGAAATGTCAGTGCTCATAAACTATAACGATGCTTCGTTATCGACGACCACGTCCTATGACCGACCTCTCGGCGGTGTCATAGGCGAGTTTGATGCTAAAAGCGTGAGCGAGGCTCAACGCTTTGTGGATGAGCGATTAGACACCACACGAAAATTTCATGACGTGATGGCAAGCGCTCAGGGCAAGCATACTCAATATGCGGACCAACATGGTCGCAGAAGCAATGAACGCTTTAGATTGGGAGAAAAAGTGCTATTAAGTACTGCAACCCTACCTGAAAAGTTAGTTTCTGTCTTACCTTGAGTTTCTACGAAAAAATTGCAGCGTTTCATCGGGCTATTTACGGTGGTCAAGGAAGTTGAAGACCTTAATTATAGGATAACACTCCCGCCGTATGCGAAGACGCACCCTGTCTTTTACGTGGGTCGCCTGAAACGTTATGATGATCCAGAAACCCCCATCCGTCTAAGGAGACCGATGGTGACGCCAACCGTGAGTCGAGCGTCGTTCGCCAGCGCTATGCGCCCAAACCGAAGCAGGATAAGCTCCACCAATTACCTCACTCCACGTGGGAAAGAAGTTTAAACCGCTTCCTTTCAGTGCATGAAGGTGTGTGCGTAAGTAGAGTTTGGCTGCTACATTTTCATTTTCTGTAGCGGAGCTAGCTCGCTCCTAAAGTCAGAGGAAGACTTTCAGACTCAGAGAGTCGCTTAGTTCTATTAAACTAATGGGTATAACAACTCAGGGAGTCGTACAAGCTATAAAAGCTAAAGGAATCCTAATTCAAGGGATTCAGGGGTTCGGAGAACCAAGTGGCAACTAGTGCTTAAGAGTATATACCTTAGAAAGGGTTCTATCTGTTACAGCTCAAAGCGCAAGCCTTAGGAAGGCACTTGGCGCTTTAAAATCAAAAGGGGAACTAAACTTTTCTTAATTATTTAATCTACAACCTTAACCTAGCTAATTTAAATAGATTTCGGCCGCCAGTTTAAATCTGGTGGCGACTACAATTGTCCCCCTTTAGAATAGGATAAAAGGGTATTTTACCCATAAAGTAAAGGTACCACAACAACGGTTCTCCAACCTCGTTAAGAATACGGTTAAATTCAAATTTCCGTGCGAGCAAATTTTAGAATGCGCCAAGGAGCATGAGTGAATGTCTCCCAGTCCATTTGTTAAATACGATAGTATTTTAACGATGCTACTCGAAGGCAAGCGTGCCTTGGTAGTAGGGCTCATGAACAAGCACTCTCTGGCCGCAAAAATTGCTCAATCCTTTCTATTAAATGGTGCAAACGTTATCCTGTCATCCAAAACTCCACTTAGTGATAGCCATCTTCGAAGCTGCGCCTTCCAAATCTCTCCGACTTCTGGTGCCGCAATACACTTCGTATCTTGTGACGTCGCGAGTGACGAAAGTATTGATCAGCTCATGCATTACTGTGGAATGACATTTAAGGGAGAGCTTGATATTCTGGTGCACTCCGTGGCATTTGCTTCTGGTCAAGCCTTTACTGACGGATTGTTGGGTACTTCAAGGGACGTATGGGCGCAAGCACTAGATAATAGTGCCTACAGCTTGGTGGCACTGACCAGAGCGGCGACACCGCTATTGCTAACTAGAGGACAAGAAAAACGGGATCGCAGCGTGCTTGCTTTGACGTATGCTGGATCGACAAAGGTATCAGGAGCTGCAAGGTCATCATAATTAAGGAAAGCTAATTATTGGTGTGTGGTGGTGGAGGTGGTGCCAAATTATAATGTGATGGGCCCAGCAAAAGCGGCATTAGAGGCGACTGCGAGGCAGCTTGCCTATGAGCTCGGTCCGGACGGAATTCGTGTCAATTGTTTAAGTCCTGGTCCAATAAATACTGTGTCAGCCCGTGGAATTCCGGGCATCTCGGTACTGTCGCGGAGGTTTAACGAGCCTCTTTGTCGATAGTTCTGATATGATCGATACCTCTCTGCAGAAAATGAGGAAGTACGCTGAAGATCATGCTCCCATACGCCACTGCAGTGATGTCGGATCTGTAGCTACGTTCCTGTCGAGTAATTTGGCGGCATCCGTCACGGGGCAAACAATCTACGGTAAGTTTTGTATAATGTGTGATTGTTGAAATCTGTTGTGCTGAGAGAATACGCTCCGGATACAATTGCACAGCTGACGGTGGATTAAGCGCCATGGCCCCTTATGCAAGAACCGAATAAACGCTGATGCAGCTGCGCTTCGTGCAACATGTTGTTATGAAGTGCAAGTTTCTGCCAACGCTGGGTACAGTCCGTGACTAATTGTAGCGGTAGTATGAATACTCAACTACGCGAGTCAATTTTGATAAACTGTCTCAAAACAATAAATGGGTGCCGTTACAGAATTTCATCCAGGTCACAATTTTTTTACAATGGAACATGATTTCATTACAACTAAGATTATGTTACTCGAACGTCTTCGGACTGTGAATCCTTTTCTGCTTTTCCATTGGTAACAAATAAACAATATAAACTCCTAGTCACCCAGCGTCCCTTCGCTTGTTGCGAAATCATCACGTGCACTTGCGGTCCTCCGCCGAATCTAAGATTTTTTACGGCGAAAGCGCCTGCAGAAAGCGGCAGCAACACAGGACTTGCGTGCAGCTATGGATCGCTTTGCGCTAGATAAAATCAAAAATGTCATGGACGACGCGTACGTTTGTAGCAGTAGCCTCTTTTACATGAGAAATCATTCCATCGTATATATAACATTGGATTTAATGCGCGTCAAACTGCAGTAAGAGCGCTGTGAAAGCCAAGATGGGCACGGACGTGGAGCGCAAAATGGAAGAAGCATTATCCAACAAGAACTGGGGCGCATCCAGCACGCTTCTAAACGATATTGCGCAACTCACCTACGACTTGTACTACACTATTTGATTTGTGGCCTGTACGATATAGTGTTGATTTTAATTGACAAAGCATTCTTACTGTAGTGAGGCTTATGGACTGGTCATGCGTAAAATATGGGAGTCACTTGATGCCGAGGGCCGCCAGTGGCGCACCGTATACAAGGCGCTGAGTCTGTTGGATCATTTGATCAAAAATGGCACAGAGCGCGTGATTGAGAATGCGCGTGATCACATGTTTAAGCTGCGCCACCTTTTGAGCTTTTCGTACCACGATGGGTCTGTCGACCGCGGCAATGGAGGTGAGTTTTGAGGTGTATGCTCTGTTTATTTATATTCTGACAATTGCTGGTGTCGTGTATGGAATCGATCAGTTCGTGATAAGGCCAAGCAGATCGTGGATATGTTAAATGACAATGAAATGATTCGTACTGAACGTGAGAAGGCGGGAAGACTACGCAATAAGTACGTGGGCATTGGCAGCGGTCTTGGCGGTGGCATGGGAGGTGGTTACAGCGGAAGTAATAACTTCAGTGGAGGAGGTTACAGTGGAGGAGGTGGATATAGTGGTGGTGTGGGATACAGCGGCAATAGTGGTGGCTACAGCGGTGGCGGCACTGGCAGTTATAGTGGCACTGGTGGAGGGAAGAGTGGTGGTAGTGGCGATTTAAAAGGCCCTCAGGAGAAGGAAAAAAACTACTCCAGCCGTTATGCTGATGATGATCGTGGTAAAATGTGCATCAATAAAAGCTATGTGAATAAATCTTGACATTACCATTGCAATGTGAGTGAATAGAAGAAGGAAGCGGCGAATCCGAGTCGGAAGAGGAAACACAACCGAAGCGAAAACCAGCGACGGCAAAGCGAAAAGCTGTCGCAAAGAAAAAAGAGGTTCGTTGTATGAATTTTCTTGATCATCCTTCAAGGCAGTATAGACCTAATTAATGCGACAATTCGTTTAGGAGTCAAAGTCTAAGCCCGTAGCAAAAGCACCCTCTGTCGAGCCGTCCCTGCTAGACAGCGACTTTTTCACTGCTGCTCCAGTCGTAGGTACGTGATTTTCGTGTGCTCAAGCTACGAAGTTTGTATTGACCTAACGAATCTGTCATCCGTGTAGCACCTGTTGCAAATACATTTGATCCTTTCGCACCAGCACCAGTTCCTGCGGTGGCTTCGCAAACTTCATCCTTTGCTGCATTCGGCGATACTCCGCCTACTCCTCAGCCGACGTTTGACTCGTTTCACGCCTCACACCACCACCAACAGACTTCGTTTAATGCTTTTGGGAACGTCGCTGCCTCAGCGCAAGGAAATGCTGCCCAGTTTGCTGCCTTTCCTGCCGCACCAGCACAGCAAGGATTCAACGCATTCGGGCAACAAGGACACACTGGGGCTTCTGCTGCCATGTCTGGATCTCACAATCAGCAGCAGCAATTTGGACAATTTGACGGTATGCAAGGTGGAATGCAACAGCAGCCAGTGCCGAGTGGCATGAACATGCCGAGTCAAACTACTTCCAACTCGGTATCAAATGCATCGCAATTGAAGTCGGAGCAAAAGAAAACTGACGATGCATGGGGCGCTGGTTCGTCGCTCTTTAATCTCAATAATCTGGGCAGCAACGCCAGTAACACTGGACACACAGGTTCTCACCAAGAGCAACAATCATTTGCAGGTCACAATAGCTTCAGGGGTCTAGACACGCTTGCGGGTTTGCCCCGCAAACCCACGATGGGAGCAGTCGGTGGTATGAATCCAGCCACGGGTGGAATGGTCTACGGTGGTAATATGGCCGTGAATCCTAGTGGAACGCAGCACCAGCAGCAGCCTTTCGGTCAAATGCCATTAGGTGGATTAGGTCACGCGAGCATGGGGGCCATGCATCCTCAATCGATGATGAGAGGCATGAATATGCAGCCAGGAATGGGCATGCAGCAGCCTAATTATGGTATGATGAACCAGGGAGCTTATGGTGGTATGCAGCAACTCTTTCAACAGCAACAGCATCACCAGCAACAGCAACACCAACAGCGGCAGCAGCAGGCGTTAAATCAGTTTGGCAATTTCAGCTAGTGCTTTAAAGTATCATACCAGCTTCTTCTTACGTAGCGCTACCAAACTCGTCGCACGAGACGAATAGGGCCAGCAAGATCATTAAAGGAGGCCATGCAACTATAAGACAAAGTGATTTGAAAGGTGAGAAATTATCTCTAATGAAGTGGCATTCGTACGCACGGACCTGGTTGCCTTGTTGGTGATGTATCTGTTGTACTTGTTTGGAAACAATCAGGTGTTAACGTGTCCATTTGCTTTGAAATGACATTCTTTGAATCTGTGAGAGGCTGAAAAACGGAGATGGATCGTTAATGTATGCACTTGCTTGCTTCTCAACTCTACTCACACTGACACTCCTATTTTACCAAGAGACAACTCGGCTGCCCAGGTGCGGTGAAGCCCAATATTTAAAGATATCGGCAACATCCGCACTCGAGCATATTTTCCTTCGTTTGCAGTGTTTCTCATGAATATGCCGAGAGCTGTTCGTGCTTGCTTTTAAACACAGCCTCCTGTGGCGACTGTGGCTGAGTCGTACACCCTGACGCCTCCTTCATGTCCTGATCCTGGTCGAGCCTTGTTTCAAATATCCGCTGAGCACCTGTGGCACTACTCGGACGCGACAATGTGTCTGCTAAATGAGCCAATATGTTGATCTGACTCGAGGTTTTCTTTAAACTCGCCCTTTGTTCGTTCTCTCCATTTGAAGTAACCGACTTCCGCTTTCTCAACCCTTCCGGGAACTTAGTCAAGCCACTTAACGGTGGTATAAAGCGCAAATGTCCAGGTATAGATAGCTGAGCTCGTGTGTAACCCCGTACGCGAGGTGGGGAGAGGACGGCGTAATTGTCTTCCTCGACTACGTCCATGGCCGTAATCTCCACTTCGTCCACACTCATCACGAGTTCCTTATCTTCCGTCACAAGCAGTCTGCGTCCTGTTTCATCTCTCCTTGTGTGTTGCTTTAAATATAGTTGCTTGCGCAGAACGTCGCGCGGTTGTGGGGATGATGGTGGTGTATTCGGGCGCTCCGAACGTTGCAAGGAAAAGACTTTGAAATGCTCGTTACCAGCTCCACTTTTGCGTCCGTACCCCTTCTCTTCTTTTTCTTGATTTATAGCTGTTCCATCTGCGACGTTACTGGCGTTGTAATGACGCCCGACGGCAATGCGGGTAAGCTTCTCGCGTAGCAACATCATGTCGTCATGGTCGCTAACGAGAGAGTTGCGGCGCAAGTTGGAGTTGATATTGACTGAAGCTTTGGAAGAGATTTGCCTGTGCGTACTGGAAAGCAGTGGACTAGATGGGGCCGCCATCATGGTTCGAGGGGAGCGCTCGAGCAAGCACCTGAATTTCTCGCTGAATCTGCAACTAGAAAACGCCATGGTGTGGCGCACATGGTGAGCAACATCTATGAAGTAAGAAGTGCTTCAAAATGTATTCCCAATCATTAATGTACTAATATATTTTTTAATCTTAAAGACTCGGCTCAGGCATACCTTTGAGAAAAGTCAAAGTGCTTTTAAGAATGCTAGATCTTGCAAAATCTATCATTTTCTTTAAGATACGTTTGTTAAAATCGTCGCAAGAATATCAAGCCAAAAATGCAAGTCTGCATTTCAAGCTCGTACGTGAAGACACTCTGACTTTGCATATATCGGTCGTTTATCACGAAATTTTGTGGCCTCGCATAGTAGAGAAAAAAACATCATGGGTTCTTTAATTTAAGCAGCTATCGTAAAATACAAGAACTCCTCTTTCAAATCATTTATCCAAAGATGATCTGGATTGATTCTATCAGTTCAACATCTAGCTCTATTATCATCTACTAGTTCGCTTATTGTCCAACACTTCCAAGACTTTGAAAAAGCATCTTTCTAGTCAAATCGCCGCCGTCGTACTACTTTCAAAATATTTTGTTAGCAATCAGTTGTCCGCCGATAAATTTAGCACGCTTTACCTGCTGAATACTCAATCAACACTCGGCAGGGCGGGATGCCGTACTGCAACAAGTTGCTAGGTTCGCCTAATATAGAGAGATTATTTGAAAGTGCAGTTACGCGGATAGGTCTGTAAGCAAATTTTCAGATTTATTGCAATACAACCAAATTTCGCAAAACCTACATGATCGCCGTAGCAATCAGTTTCTTGTCGCTAGAAATTACTCAACGAGCGCAGGTAGAATTTCATTAAAATATTTAGCCAATTTACCCATTTACTAATTATGATGAAATGAAAATGCTTTATCGTCGTAGTCGTGTGCACGAAGCAGTGATCGCAAAACTGGAGTTCTAATCAAAATTTAAAAGTTGCCGCAGCGTTGAAGTAACAAAAATACCCACGAGACTGTCACCCGGTAAATGATACGCGTCAGAAACCAAGTTGCCGTTACGATGAGATTTTGCATAAAAACGGATATGCTTCCAGAATTGCTCTTTTCACGAGAGATTGCGAAATACTCCTGTAGTAGGAATTCCGTGACGACTGTCATAGACAGATGTCGCCTATTACATTTATTATAAGAGAATAATACCGTGCATGCAAATAGAAACACCACCGCGTGACGTGAAGAGCGAAGCAGCCATTGCACCGGCGGAACGCTTGTCAAAAGTAGTTATAAAAGCCAAAGTACCGTACTTTACTCAGCCTAGAAAAGAGCCAAACTGCGATTATGAGTGAGATATTTGCATTATCATTTCCACTTTCATTCGCTGCTGAGATTGATTCGCACTAATGATTAACACGAAGCATTACCACTGTGTAATGCAATTTCAAGCACTACTGCCATTAGTCATCACAAGTAGATGCATTTAGAGTTCGTGCAAGAAATTTGTAGCAGCAAATAAAGCATGATTTCGCATAAAATGCTCGCGGTCCACGTAACCTTTCAAGAGTACCAGCTGAAAATCACGATATTGCGGCCAACTCTGCAACATTCACGTCCACCAAATGCATGCGATCCATGTATATCAAAAACTAAGCAAATTAACATGTGTCCAGCGAACTTCTGACGTCAGTACACTCTTTGGTACAAAGGGCAACTTGGTGCAATACCGTACGGTAAAGATCGTTGCGGCAAGCAACCGTATGTGGATACATAACAAATGCACCTGATAAATAACATCTCGCAATTATTCGACGGAAGGCATCGACTGTTGTATAGAAGCCCCACACAAGACTGCGATCGTCGGTGATACCTTGATATCCCTGCTTCATGGCATGTTTGCGTTTGCAATTGATAAGAGATACCTTCCTATTCTCCACTGGACAAGAAAGTGGCTTTGATGCTATAAGCACTTTCCAATTGGCTCTTTTAAGTAGAGGGAAATGTGTCGCGAATCGGTGGTTGCCAAACTCGCAGCCAGTAAATGAGGCGCAAATAAGCCAATCGCCCAACAACCAAGCTGCGGGCCACGTCGACCAGCTGCGATTCCTTTATCTTGCTCGTTCATGTCGTGAGCAATTCCGTAGCATTCAGGCTACATTGGACTGGATCTTGTTGTATTGATTTATGTATAAAGTGGGCACACAACACAGAAAATAAGACCTTGACAATGCAAACCCCTTCATTCCTGCTACGCATCATTCGAAAAAAGATACTGTGTCACTATTTCTCAAGCATTCATATGGTCGTAACAGTTACATCTGTTTGCCCAGCATTTGAAACCAGGAAGCGGCATCACAGCTTTAAGCGTCTCCATTCACGCACCTGCGCTGCTTCATCCTCCCATGCTCCCCCCTTTCCCACTTGCGGCTTCGACGGCAACACACTCGCCATATTTTCTTCCTTCACGTGGCCACAATCCGTTATAAAAACCGTCTATCTGGGCTCGCCACACGCATGTTAAAGCGACAGGTCCACTTTCTCATGAATCCGCGCTCCGTCCGTCACTCTTCAATTTGCCATCGAAGGGCAATGTCCCATTGCCGCATCCGAAACAGCCCCAGCTGGTATCACACCCGAAGCTCCAGCACCAAGCGGTCGCTCAGCTTCAGCTCGCCACCGGTTACTCTCGTGAGCCTTCCTCCCCGCCTCTCGCCAACCCACGGGAAACCGACCACTGACCGTGTCTTGACCTTCTTACAGAGCGCACGAGACCGCAACGTGCCTGTCCGCTCGGGAAAATGGAGTATGGCAGAAGACGCGTACTTGGCCAAACTCATTTGGCTCTTTGAGAACGGCTTACTTGCCGAGATGGAGCCCAAGACATCCCTCCGCTCGTATCTCGCGCTCATGCTCAATTGCTGTCCCATGCGCATCTCAAAGAAGCAAATGCACGGCCACTCATTTATGGGCAAGGTTAAGTACGTGCCTCAGGCTAGCAATATGACGCAACAGGAGTACGATGCACTGTGTCATGATGTCTGGGCACTCCGAAACAGGTTTCTTCAAACGTGGGTCAAAGACGAGTACACTAGACGCAATGCTACTTTTAAACCGCATGATACGAGCTTTCAGGAATGGTATGAAAAAGTGGTGGCTCTTGTTCCCACGCCTAGATTAATCAAGAGGTCAAGTCTCAAGAGTTGCAAGAAAAAGCGGCGCATTGAGGTGTTAGATGAGATCACCTTGCCTATACAACAAAACATTGAGAAGGAACAAGTCAAGAAGATGGCTAAGATATTACCTTGCGAGGTACAAAATCTAGAGCACGAGTGCTTAAGAGGCACGTCACGAATCGAAATGCTTGAACCAGAAGACATCATGCTCTTGGATCCAGCGGAACCCATTTCAGAACTAGCGTTCGATAACAAAAGGTTGGCTTTTCCAACCGCGTACTGTGGAGAGTCATTGAGCATTGAGGATTTGGACTGGCTAACGACTACAGATCGAGGTCATGTCTTCGCACAGTGGACCAATTCTCCCGGTGGTAATTATACAGGAGAAGCGCTAGCCAAGGTCAATGAGGATCAAGTGCAAGTATCCATGCACCTCAGTGACACAGAGCCAACAGATCTCTCCATGATACGTCGGTCGTCAGAACTAATTATTGACTTTGGAGCGCCAAGTTGCTGGTACGTAGGCGACGAACCTAAGCATACGCCGTTTTTTGACGTTTCTCAATGGGCGGATTCCGATTTGACTGAAGCATTGGCAACTGAGCCGAGCATTTTCAATTGGGACGACTCGGTCCACATACTCAACAGCCCAGCGATTGAATTCCCGTAAAAATGTTTTTATATGGTTCATCGCCTTGTAGCTTCTTTGTGTCAGCTGAACAGGCGACACTTGTGAGTGAGGTGCTAATAAGTCGTAGCATATTTTATTAAATTGTGGCAGTAGCTTTACACTTTGTCAACGGATGTCATTAAGTTTGTCCTTCGTGCGATTCTTTGCTTTGAATTGCTGCTCAAGATGTGCATTTTAGTCTTACAACAGCTCCAGTCACCACGACCATGACTGGAAAATTGCCAATTTTGCTGCCAAGACTTCCACATTTTGTAATTGTGCTCCCTCCGCTCATGGAACCAAATTTGAAAACCGCGCTAGTCACATATCATTCATAAAATCAGCCAGATGTAACTCGATCCACCGCAGTCGTGACGATTGTGAGATTTATTTTATTTTGTCGGAACGGGGGGTGCACGCGGGTGATAACTCGTGGAAATGGTTTTTGCACGTCAAAGATAATAACACACCTGAGCTATGCACTCTTGAAGCATTTTCGAAAGCGATTAATTCTTTGTCGATGTACACAATAGTCTAGTGGGCTAGTCTTTAAGCCAATGTGACACTTAAAGGTAAAGTTGCATCACATGATATAGAAAAAATTTCGTCTCGGCAAATTTTATGTCTTGCTTTCCGCTCTTAGTTGTGACAAAAGTTGCTTTTGTAGCGCCGTGACGTGTCTGTTGTTTATTAGGCACTACGTTTTGTCACTGTTAGCAGAATCTTAACTTTTGGAAAAGGTATCTCAAGCGTCTTGGGTGACTTGAATCATACGTGTCTGCCACGTAAACAAATTCTTCTTAACACGAGGTGAGCGAAATAGTGCTGCTAATGTACTAACAGTGTGTCGACAGGTCACTTTCTAGCTTTTGACGTAAACGCGGCAAATGGACTAACAATGTGTCGACAGGTCACTTCCTAGCTTTTGACGTAAACGCGGTATTGCGATGGAATTGATTACTTTAAAATTTCGCGAGCTCTTTGTTACCCATTCGTAAAAGTCAAGTTGGCGCACACGTAGTACAAGATTGTTAGTACAAGATGCCAACGGTGTGATGGCAACACGGTAAAATGAGCCGCCTGACGTCATGAAGGCTTTTAGAGATTAAGAAGCAAGCAAATAGCGCTTCAGTCGGAATGCATAGTACGCCACTTCAGATGCAAAATGCAAAATCCTATTAGACAAAAAAATTGCTGTGCATGTGACGACGTCCAGTGTGCTGGCCGAACAGCTACTCTTGTGCGGAATGTGATTCTTTGCTAGTCGTTCAAGGTCCGCTGTGGTCCTCCTTAAGCCAGGTGTTTAATATTCAGGCGCTTTTATACAGAGAGGACCAACTGTCCCAAGATCTTTGGCTCGAGTTCGGGTGCTATTTTCAGAGATATTGACAGAATGTGTGCTGGTGTCATAATAATGCACTAAGAGAATTTGCAAATGCAACGCCTTCCACAGGAATTAAGCTAAATAACAACATGCTTACTAACATCACCTCCCATCCTTAATGCCATTCACACTCATTAATTGTCTCATTTCTTCTCGATGCAAATCAATGATGCCCATTTCTCGCCCTGATAATTATTTTATGCTCATTTTGCTTTCGTTACTTTACTTACTACCTGTATTTGCCAAATAAATGGACGTGTTGTCCATACAGAATGGCCAATTTGTGGACCAACATGGTCGCGTGGCGTTGTTGCGTGGAGTGAACCTCGGCGGTTCCTCGAAGCTTCCGTTTGGCTATGGCCATACGGACGACCAAGACATGCGCGACTTTTTCGATGGCGCTGCGACTGTGTCGTTTATTGGTCGCCCGTTTCCACTCGCCGAGGCAGATATGCACTTGTCGCGCTTGCAACGTTGGGGATTCACCCTTTTGCGCTTAATCGTGACGTGGGAGGCCATTGAACATGCTGGGCCGAATTTAATTGATTACGACTATCTAGACTACATTTATGCAGTGGTCAAGAAGGCAGCGGAGTATAACATGCATGTGTACATTGATCCGCATCAGGACGTATGGAGCCGTTGGACGGGAGGCGACGGGGCTCCCATGTGGACACTCGAATGCGTTGGGTTCGAGCCACGGCATTTCGAGCCGACGAAAGCCGCGTATTGTCTCGAAACGTGTGGTTGCATTCCTTCGGAAGCTCCGAAGATGATGTGGCCGACCAATTACGCGAAACTGGCATGTGCGACCATGTTTACCCTTTTTTGGGGAGGGCACAAATTTGCTCCCAAATGTTGTGTAAATGGTGTACCCGTTCAAGAATATTTGCAATCGCACTATTTAGCTTCGATGATGGCATTGGCGGAAAAATTAAAAAAATTGCCAAATGTCGTGGGTTTTGGCACAATGAATGAACCGTCGCAGGGGTTTATTGGCGTCAAGGATTTAAAAAAAAACGTGGGTTCTTTTCACAGTGGTTACGCACCCACCCCGTTCCAGGGCATGGCTCTGGGTGAAGGAATTCCACAGGACGTGGAAGTTTGGGACGTCGGACTTTATTCGCTTCTTCGTAACAAGCCATCCAAAGTTGAGACGATTGATCCTAAACGGTTTCGAGCGTGGCAAGAACACTGTGACTGTGTGTGGAGAAACGCCGGCGTTTGGGAGATCGATGCAAATGGCTCGCCCCACTTGGTCCAGCCAGATTACTTTGCAAACGTGAATTTTAGCCAAGACTTTTACGTGCCCTTTGCGACGAGATTTGCGGAGCATTTGCATGAAATTATCCCGGCCGCCATGGTTTTTATTGAAGTGCCACCGCTAGGATTTAGCGACACTTGTTTTCCGCATATTCAAGCCATTCCTCACGCTGTTAACGCCATGCATTGGTACGACGCCGTCACGTTAGTTACCACCACGTGGCGCTCGTACTTCACAGTGGACCACTGGACACGAAAGCTCGCGTTTGGCAACAAAGCGTTGCGTCGCGTGCACCAGCGGCAATTGGCGCATATTGCGAGCTTGGGTCAAACGTATATGGCCCACGCCCCCACGCTGATTGGCGAGACAGGCATTCCATTCAATTTAAACCATGCTCGAGCGTACATTAGTGGCGACTATTCCGCGCAGATTGAAGCCATGGACAATACAATCGCGACTCTCGAGTCGCAAGTAGTGTCGTATGTCTTGTGGAACTACACGGCCGATAACTCGCACGCGTTTGGTGATTTGTGGAATCGAGAGGATTGCAGTCTAAGCAGTCGCGACTCGGAAGCATTGGCAATTCGTCTTCAAAGCCGCGATGGTTCCGCTCGTGGCTTGAAAGCATTTGCACGGCCGTCCGCACGCAAAATAGCTGGCCAGCCTCTTCTCTCAACGTTTACCATGGCCACAAAGGAGTATGTGCTAGAGTACGTGGCCCATGACATCAAAGCGGCCGCTCTGACGGAGATTTACGTGCCGTATGTGCACTACCCGAGTGGATATCGCATCACGACGTCCGATGGCCACTGTACGGTCGAGAAGCATGAGAGCTACGACATTGTATTGTACACTCATGACACGAAAGTTCGCACACACCGTGTATGTATCGTGCCGCGAACACTGAATTCCAGCACGCTTCAACATGTTAATGCGCCACTTTATCTCGCACTGGCCGTGACTGCTGTCGTTGTTCCACTGCTAACTCTCTCCAAGCGTTCATAGTTTCGTCAAAAGACAAAAAAAGACAATGGCACAAGCAGCAAAGATCGATCCAGTCAACTAGAATTACCAATCGACTTCTGTCTTACTCGTCCACATTCATGCTCTCGGGGCTCTTGCCATGGTCGCGAAACAATAATTCTTCGTCTTGCGTGACCATCGAAATTCCTCGTTTCGATATGCGTTCCTGCATGTAGGCAGCAAAGTCGTCCAACAATACTGGCCACGCGCCATTCTCGTCGTAATTTTTCAAATCTGGCTGGATTTGTTGGCCAAAATCCAAGACTTGAAGCCACAAATCCTTGGACACGACACTACGCGAGTTTTCTCGAACGTATTGCAACCAATGACGACGCCACGGAAAGTGGCCACAGAGCAGCAAGTCCCATAGTTCTATGGCCATATCCAGCGATAAGCTTTTTTGTGTCGGGTCTTTTGCAAATCCAAATGTAAACTGCCCCAAGTAACATCATTAGTCTTTTTGCTTTCAATAATTGTATTGTGTATTGTACCGCATAGATTGTTGCCAATTCCGCACGATTGCGCAATTGGGTTCGAAGAACTGGAAGCGCTGCCCGCAAGTCTTGTATTGTATTGCAATACAATCGATGCATCCCACGTCGAAATTCAGTCTGCGTATAGACGCCCATGGTCGCTGCGTCCATAGCGCAACTCAGTGCTAGCATCACAGGATCTTGCGCATCAATGCCCAATTCATCGCACAATGCTAAGATGCCATCGTCGGAAATGATTGCAGTCTCCGCCTCGAAATCTTTAGCAATACATCATAATTATATTTATAGAATCCTTTACAATACAATACCGTCACAGACCTTGAAAACGCACAAATTCGGCATCAATTATTGCGTCATCTTCCTCGTAGTTTCTCGGCTTCTTGTTGCTTATCGGGTACTTCCCACACGTACATCAATTAACATCATTTCATTTTAAATTACAATCCAATGCTTTCTACCTCGGTCGACTCTCGCTTGCTGCCACACTGGCTTCCTTCATTGCTAATGTCCATAGTGGCCATTGCGGCCACGTCCGCCTGGTACGTGGCGTTGGACTGGATCCGGTCTACGAGATCTGCCTTCCTTCCACTAGTGCGAAGACCTTTAAACAAAGATTACGTTATTGGTCCTAGCTAACGCATATAAGACGCACAGACGCACCAAACTTGCGGCAGATCTCCGTCAGCTCCTTTACGCGTAGATTCGAGAGATTCATCGGCGTTGGCTTTTATTGTAAGTATCGTACTTAATTTCGATTTGTACATTTTTTCGTTTAAAACAAAACGTGACCAAAAAACGCGAAGTATAATTTGTAATGAACTCATCAATCTTTCAGTTTCATGGTCGCTCGCTTTTAGCAAGCGTTAAAATAGCGCACGCAATCTCGCGATTGTGTGTTCCACTCTTGCCAACTCAGAGTTCCGAACGAATACCTATTGATTTCTGGTTGACAATGCCACCAAACACCATTTGTGTAACCTTCCTCTTAAATTTAGTACTTTCAACCCGGGTGTAATGGGGCACCCTTCACTAGTACTTGTAACAGGGCACTACGACTTGTACTGCTTCATTACAAGATCACTTCGCACTGCTTCAGTTGCGAGTGGTGCCTTAAGTTATTTCACGTACACTAGTACGTGCAGAGGAAGACTTCTCGATAAGGTAACTAGCTTAAAGAGGGTTACATGAAAACTGTATTAATATAATTAAGTATCTCTTCTATCTATCTTGTACATGCTAGCTTAATTATAATCTAATACTAAACATGTAAATGAATTCTTATCTCTATCTTATCTTGTAACTCTCTTTGATTACTTCTACAGCTGATTAGTCTGCGGAATAAATTCTGAACATTACTATATAAAGTAATATCCTCCAAATATTATCTACATTTTAGATAATATATTCATTTACAACCGTAAAGTGTTAATTTCATGTAACGATACAACCCGTTACATCACCCCTCCCTTAAACGACAATCACTCTGACTGACATTGGATGGAGAGGTCACTATGTGACCACTTAATTTTAAAATGATGTTGATTGGTCAAGACCATCATTTAAAATTCCATCGCATGAAGAATCAACTCATGCGGGGTGTTGATAGTGCTGCGCCTTCGGCTGCGATTCGTGCAGCGGCGGTGACGCACTGTTATCTCTTGCGGCAGACGGAACGTCTGCCGTAGTATCTTCTACTCGCACAACACTAGATGTTGCGAGTGCACGTGGTGATTCACCACGTGAATACGACCCCTCTTTGGAGGTCGACTGCGAATGCGAGTCGGACGAAATGGCCGACTCGGGGGGAATGGAACAGTCGCCTGATAGACGTCAGGCGGCTGACTATGAGCCTTCGAATGAGAGGGCTCATTCTGATAGACAAGTTAAAAGTCTTTTTGGATCCGACGATGAGGATGATCCCTCATCGCCCGTACGATCTCCCATACGGTCACCTGCACGTGTTTCTGTGCAAGGTGACGACGATGGCGTAAGTCATCGTAAGAAAAGTTCTTGTGGTACCCCTGCTTCAGTGGGTACCACTCAGGGGAATGAAGACAGCAAAATGTCTCATCTCGCCCCTGAAAAGTAGCCGTAGCTTTTGCCAGCGCGGCTTATCAATAGCTTGTCTGGAGAAATTACTTCTCACAATAAATATCCTTTATTTATTGCGACAAAGCTACATGGCCTTGATCCCAGCGCGAAAGTTCTTCGCGCTGGAGGAGATTTTTATCTCGATGCTTTTCTTAAGCATCGATGGTTTAGTGGCAACAATAAGCGAGATAAAGTCTCACTTATGCAAGCCTGGAGCGCTTTCATTCGCAATGTCAAAGACATTGGACGCGAGGCCTGGCTTCAAAAACTTAACGCGAATCGCGTTAAGTTTGAGAAGCGAACTCCAACCGGTGCAAAGTATAAATTGCATCGGTTGTCACGTGAGGCTGGTCTTCCATGCCTCACGTGGGGTGATCCCTATCCGTGTTGTGTAGACAACTCGAAGAGGGTAAAAGGGGATGTCTATTCCATTTCTTCGCACTGGGGAAGGGCTCGCACCTCTATAGAGATGCGTGATGCGATTGACGTTTTGCAATCGATTTACAGGTGCCAGGGGCGCGTATTTTCCGATGGGCCTTCTGAACCAACGGATGGGTCTCGTCATACTGACGGATGAGGCCCTCAACGTCAGCAACCAGCTGGGAACGAGGCTTCCGGCTGTCATGTGAAGGTGGATAACCTCGCCAGCGAACAAGATAACTCGTTCGCTGCCCCTTCACATCACGGTGGTTCTGGATGCGTTCCACAAGGAAACGTTGACCACCGTGGGAGTCCACCAAAGGTTGTGGTGGAGGAGGGAAAATTAGATCCGAACCGTATGTCGGATCTAATGTCGAAGATCGACAAAATGGATCACTTCCTCCATGATTTGGAGGAGGGTCTTGAACACGAGCGCGGTAAGCGTCGCTCGTTGGAACAGATGGTGCAGAATCACCATATCGAGCGGTTGGAAGACCGTTCGAAGGGTGCGTACTCCTTGTTGGAGTACGAGCGGAACTATCATGCTGTTCGCGATGAGCTGTCATCAGCTCATCGTAGTTTTGAGGATCTTCGGAACCGGCATGAGAAACTTCAGGTTCAACATGAGAACCTGGTTCGCGATCACAAGAATCTTTTGGGGATTCTTGAAAAGGGTGGTCACATCCGTCCTCGGAAGAAGCCGCGTACTGATGGTACGGGCGGAGCCGACCAACGTAAAACGTAGGATGCGTTCGCATCCTACGTGGCAATTCTATTGTGTACGCATTGCCTCTTCGATGCAGTACACGGAAAGGCCCAATGAACTTGGGTAGTAGTTTACTGCTACCCACATTAGTGACTAATCGCTTAGGTAAGTTTACCGTAGAGAGTAGCACTAGATCATTAATATTAAATGAATGAACATTTGCTCTTCCATGTTTGTCCGCATTCCGTTTCTGTCGGTCCACTGCGTTAGCAATGGAATCCTGAACGAAACGGATAACTGATTCTCGAGTTAGCAGAAACTCTTCTGCTAACTCATTTGTTTTGTCATTTTCAGTACGCTTAGTGCGTACTGCCATGAGATCACTCTCATTT
>NC_090620.1:1823004-1828081 GCF_004359215.1 Bremia lactucae
TCACGCATAAGGATTTGATAGAACCCATCCATCAGATCCATAGAAGAAAAGATAGTACTCTTAGACATACCGTCTATGATTACGTCTTTTCTCGGTATCGGCGTTTGAGCCGGTATCGTTGCAGCATTCAGTTTATTGAATGCGTGCACTATCCGCCACCCTCCTGTGGCCTTTCGCACACAGAAGGTCGGAGAGCTATGTGGGGAAGTTGATTCCCTCACATGGCCCGCTTTTACCCGATCGGCAAAGAATTTGTCGATCGCAAGTACTTGTTCACGAGGCAGTGGCCACTGCTTCATGACACAGTACTTCGAGCCCGGTTTGAGCTCGATCTCATGTCGAGTGCCTTTATCCTTAGGTAACTCGCATGGAACTGCTTCAGGGAATACATCCCTGAATTCTATTAAATCCTCGTATAGAGGATTTCCCTTGAGTGACTCCCAAGATTGAGTACTGTATCTCTCAATCCGAGTCTTCTCATCGAGGACATTTTCGTCCATTGATGAGCTGCTGAGAACCCGTTCGTTCTCTGCAAAAATTACCGCTGACCGAATGTCGGTTACGTAATCGTCCTCTGTGACGAGTACGCAGATCTGCTTGATTTTCCCACAATGCAGATCTCTCAAGAACCGCTTAGGTTCTAGGGTTGGTAATTGAGTTATCTCCGAAGTTAACTTCGGAGGCGCATACAGATCAAGAGTAGAAGCGCCTACTCTCGATCCATCATTAACCAAGACATTTAATGTCTCGGTTTCTTCCTGGGATTTATCCACAGGCTGCCGGGGGATTAATCCCTCGGGATCTAGAAGTCTAGTAACTTCTACCATTTGAGGGGATTTCTCCTCAAATACGTGGGGACCTCTTCCCTCAACGTCTTCCGAGTGTGATTGCGCTATCACAGTCGGGTCCACTACGGTCGACTCTCTACTCGACCTTGGATCATCGTGTTGTCCTTTCTGGGCAACCGGTATACTCCTTGAATGTCGCCCACTAAGCGTACATTCATGTCCCAATCCACTCGACCTTTTCGAGTGGTGGACCTTCGGCGCTGCCTGTGCATTAACACAGCCGCCGGCAGCTGACTCCACATTGTGATTGGTAATCACACTGTGATCTTGTGCGGTTGTACTAACGACCGTACCACAAGTGAGGCCATCGCACTCACTCGTAGTACATCCACACGCTTGTGGACGCTCCAAGACGTTCATCAGATGGCCATCTGATGAACAAGTGGCAGGCATCTTTACGGATCGATGCTGCCAGCTGATCCTTGGCTCGTATTTTCTGAGCCAAGGTAAACCTAGGATGACATCAAATTTGTCATCCAAATCCAGTACGATGAAATCATCATCATACTATTAATCTCTTAACGTGTAGTGAGATTTCACTACGCGTTTCATCACTGTTATCGATTCGCCTGTCGCTAGACACACCGTCATCCTCGTAGGAGGGATATCGCGCACAACATATTTGAGCCTACGACCCTCTAGCGACTGGCGACGAATAAACTTATTCGACGCCCCACAGTCCACTAGGGCTCTAAGTGACAAATCACTTGTCACTTTTAACTTCAAGATGATGAGGGATACCTCCTCGCCAGGTGCAAAGAAACATAATAATTGTGTTTTGGAGCAACTTTCGTCAAGAGATTTGCAAATTCTCTTGAGGTTGCTAGATCAGTAGGGCGTTGCACCCTTACTGACCCCGACCATTTTTTTGGCGGTCCGCCTCGCCGTTGCGATTTCGCAACAACGTCGGACCCGCGTCCGTTGCCCTTGTTGGCATTCGGTCCATAAGTACGTTCGGTACCCCTCGGAACTAGGCGTGGGGCACTAAAATCATGGGCGTAGTGACCTAACTTTGACAGTGATTGCAGAGATGCAATCGCTTATTGTTCGAAAAGCGAGTATCTCGCCTTCGACATAAGAAAGGTCCATACGTTC
Organism: Bremia lactucae; assembly: GCF_004359215.1. NCBI lineage: Eukaryota > Oomycota > Peronosporomycetes > Peronosporales > Peronosporaceae > Bremia > Bremia lactucae. The sequence continues at coordinate 1,824,948 of NC_090620.1, forward strand.
TGGACCTCCAAGCTCGTGTTGTCTTGAAGGACGATGAGATGACGAACTAGCATGAGCCTGTCGCAAGTTAATATTTTCCTATTCCGCAACGAATATTGCTTCTTCAAGCGTATCCAGTTCCAAGCGGGGCAGGTTGGTCTTCACGGAACCATCCGTAAGGACTTGCATGGACACCGTAATCAACGTGTGTTCATGAACATGGTTGTTCGTGATACAATTTCTTAAGAGTCGTATGGGCTAAGCATAAGCGTGGCATCACGCTTCCTTGCTTGAATTTTGAAGCTCTGATCAAGCTCCGAACTCAGCTCTAGTTGGTTCAAACGCCTGTTTGATCCGGGCTTTAAAAGCCTCTAGCAATTCAAAGACAGATGGGTAGAGCAACGTAAGGTCTAGTGGCCAAAATTTGGCACGACCTGCCAAATTTGATTGAGCAAATGTGAGTTGCAATTGCTCGTCGACGATATGACGAGCCTTTATGGCATCGTCCAACTCGACGAACGATTTAAAAGGGATCCTTCTTCGACTCCTTTTTATGCTTAGAGATGTCAATCCTTAAAGTTTCGGGACGACGCGCGTGCGTCATCCCAGGTACAGGGGTCTGTACCTGTTGTTACCTCAACAATTCTGCCTGTGAGAGCCTTGCTGATTAAGCGAGGCTACTTTCTCCTTCGCCTCTTCAATTTCATGTTGTATGAACTTGGCGATGGATAAATGGAGGGTATCTCTGTCCAAAGCGGACAGCATGACCAGGATGGCATCATTCCCTAAGGTCTAACTCCTTCATTCGACCGCAATCCTTTCTATGTCCCTTAGTGAGGAGTAGCAATCACGTGAAACGTAATGCGTATTTCCATTATCATCTAACATGTCCATGTTAGATGATGGAACTGTGGACCTTGGACGGACTACAAAGCGCTACCGGGGGTAACGGGGCACTTCCGACTTGTACTGCTTCAGTACATGTCCACTTCGCACTGCTTCAGTGCGAGTGGTGCCTCGCGTCACTGCACGTACACTAGTACGTGCAGAAGAAGACTCTCTTTTAAACACTTGCTTTCAAGAGGGTTAAAAGAAAACTGTATTTGATATAGATAAGTTCTTCTGTTTCCATCTATTAACTATTAGCTTAATTATAATCTAATACAAACATTTACATATCTGTCTCCTCTTTGCGCGCGTCCAGTGCTGACTGGACCGCGGAACAAGTAGATTTAATTGCCTATATCTACCAATAGATAAGCTTCTAGAATATTACTGTAAAGGAATATTCCCCAACTATTATCTACCTTTTAGATAATATATTAATAAATAACCTTTTCGTGTAAATTCTGTGTAACGGTACGCCTCGTTACAATCAGAATTATAATAAGGTATTACTGTATTAATATATTTGGTTTCCTACGTAACGATCTTCTTTCTACTACTAAACTTGTTATATGAATATCAGACTAAGTATGGTGCCTCTTTGTCACCGCACAATCGTGTCTTATAACGAGTGGCGGGGATGATTAAGACTGAAATCAACCAATCAATAGATCTAATGTATTATTGCGTCAATGTTATCCAATTTGGAAATATTGGAGCTATTTAAGTTTAATTTAAGAAAGATAATTATTTTGTACTTCTTCATTTATTTCCTCTCATAGGACACAATATCTATTATTTCATTTATGGGAAATAATACTTATGTAACGGGACACCCGGTGACATCACCCCCCTTAACTAACAGTTACTGTAGTGACTGATTTAGGGTTTTAATTTTGAATTATTGTGGTTTTAAAAAATATACCGATTTAATCCTCATAAATCGACCAGAATCAAGACGTCATTGAATAAGTCTGTGTGCGTGGGCGTGATGCCGCAAAACTGGCAGCTTCACGGATCAGTGCAGCTGTTAATAATGCAAATGTTTCAGCTGATGCATTAGCGTCTGCTGTGGGGAATACGTCCCCGTCTGCTACTGAAACAGTAATAATCGGCAGTGCCCCGTTACACTTATCGTTTGAATTAGCTAAAGACCTTAGCTACTTAGTAACTTTCCTCTGTACCCCTGTGTACGTGAAGTTTTGAGGCACCTAACCTTCACTGTAACCAGTGTGAGGTCAACTGGTACTTACCAGTACTGTAACGGGGTGTATCGTTACATGAAATTAACACTTAAAGTTTTAAATTAATATATTATTTAAAAGGTATATAACATTTGGAGGATATTACTTTATATAGTAATCTTCAGAATCCTTATCCATAAATAGGTATAGACCATTATACCTATTTATCCCGCAGACTAATCAACTGTAGATGTAAACAAAAGAGAGATACAGATAAGATAAGATAAGAATTCAATTGCATGTTTAGTATTAAATTATAATTAAGTCAGCGTTTACAAGATAGATAGAAGAGATACTTAATTATATTAGTACAGTTTTCATTTAACCCTCTTTAAGCTAGTTACCTTAAAGAGAAGTCTTCCTCTGCACTTACTAGTGTACGTGAAATAACGTAAGGCACCACTCGCAACTGAAGCAGTCCAAGTTGTAGTGCCCCGTTACACCTGGTAGCACTTTGTAGTCCGTCCAAAGACCACATTTTCCACAACTAACATGGACATGTTAGATGATAGTTGGAATACGCATCACGTTTCCCGTGAAAGCTACTCCTTTCTAAGTGACATAGAAAGGAGTGCGGTCAAACGAATGAGTTCGACCGTAGGAAACGATGCCATCTTGGCAATGCTGTCCAATTTGGACAGAGATGCCCTCCATTCAGCCATCGCCAAGTTCATATATCATGAACTTGACGAGATGAAGAAAAAAATAGCCTTGCTGAATCAGCAAGGCTCTCGACAGGCAGAACTGCTGAGGTTACAACAGGTACAGACCCCTGTACCTGGGATGACGCAAACGCGTCGTCCCGAAACCTGTAAGATTGAAATCTCTAAGTATAGGAGAGTCAAAGAAGACTCCCTCTTCAGATGGTTTGTCGAGTTGGACGATGCCATAAGGGCACGTCACATCGTCGACGAGCAAATGCAATTCGCATTCGCTCAATCAAATCTGGCAGGTCGTGCCAAAACTTGGGCATTGGGCCTTAAGTTGCGCGACCCATACGTCTTTGGGTCGCTAGAGGCTTTTAAA
>NC_090620.1:1847065-1852166 GCF_004359215.1 Bremia lactucae
TCACGCATAAGGATTTGATAGAACCCATCCATCAGATCCATAGAAGAAAAGATAGTACTCTTAGACATACCGTCTATGATTACGTCTTTTCTCGGTATCGGCGTTTGAGCCGGTATCGTTGCAGCATTCAGTTTATTGAATGCGTGCACTATCCGCCACCCTCCTGTGGCCTTTCGCACACAGAAGGTCGGAGAGCTATGTGGGGAAGTTGATTCCCTCACATGGCCCGCTTTTACCCGATCGGCAAAGAATTTGTCGATCGCAAGTACTTGTTCACGAGGCAGTGGCCACTGCTTCATGACACAGTACTTCGAGCCCGGTTTGAGCTCGATCTCATGTCGAGTGCCTTTATCCTTAGGTAACTCGCATGGAACTGCTTCAGGGAATACATCCCTGAATTCTATTAAATCCTCGTATAGAGGATTTCCCTTGAGTGACTCCCAAGATTGAGTACTGTATCTCTCAATCCGAGTCTTCTCATCGAGGACATTTTCGTCCATTGATGAGCTGCTGAGAACCCGTTCGTTCTCTGCAAAAATTACCGCTGACCGAATGTCGGTTACGTAATCGTCCTCTGTGACGAGTACGCAGATCTGCTTGATTTTCCCACAATGCAGATCTCTCAAGAACCGCTTAGGTTCTAGGGTTGGTAATTGAGTTATCTCCGAAGTTAACTTCGGAGGCGCATACAGATCAAGAGTAGAAGCGCCTACTCTCGATCCATCATTAACCAAGACATTTAATGTCTCGGTTTCTTCCTGGGATTTATCCACAGGCTGCCGGGGGATTAATCCCTCGGGATCTAGAAGTCTAGTAACTTCTACCATTTGAGGGGATTTCTCCTCAAATACGTGGGGACCTCTTCCCTCAACGTCTTCCGAGTGTGATTGCGCTATCACAGTCGGGTCCACTACGGTCGACTCTCTACTCGACCTTGGATCATCGTGTTGTCCTTTCTGGGCAACCGGTATACTCCTTGAATGTCGCCCACTAAGCGTACATTCATGTCCCAATCCACTCGACCTTTTCGAGTGGTGGACCTTCGGCGCTGCCTGTGCATTAACACAGCCGCCGGCAGCTGACTCCACATTGTGATTGGTAATCACACTGTGATCTTGTGCGGTTGTACTAACGACCGTACCACAAGTGAGGCCATCGCACTCACTCGTAGTACATCCACACGCTTGTGGACGCTCCAAGACGTTCATCAGATGGCCATCTGATGAACAAGTGGCAGGCATCTTTACGGATCGATGCTGCCAGCTGATCCTTGGCTCGTATTTTCTGAGCCAAGGTAAACCTAGGATGACATCAAATTTGTCATCCAAATCCAGTACGATGAAATCATCATCATACTATTAATCTCTTAACGTGTAGTGAGATTTCACTACGCGTTTCATCACTGTTATCGATTCGCCTGTCGCTAGACACACCGTCATCCTCGTAGGAGGGATATCGCGCACAACATATTTGAGCCTACGACCCTCTAGCGACTGGCGACGAATAAAGTTATTCGACGCCCCACAGTCCACTAGGGCTCTAAGTGACAAATCACTTGTCACTTTTAACTTCAAGATGATGAGGGTTACCTCCTCGCCAGGTGCAAAGAAACATAATAATTGTGTTTTGGGGCAACTTTCGTCAAGAGATTTGCAAATTCTCTTGATGTTGCTGGATCAGTAGGGCGTTGCACCCTTACTGACCCCGACCATTTTTTTGGCGGTCCGCCTCGCCGTTGCGATTTCGCAACAACGTCGGACCCGCGTCCGTTGCCCTTGTTGGCATTCGGTCCATAAGTACGTTCGGTACCCCTCGGAACTAGGCGTGGGGCACTAAAATCATGGGCGTAGTGACCTAACTTTGACAGTGATTGCAGAGATGCAATCGCTTATTGTTCGAAAAGCGAGTATCTCGCTTTCGACATAAGAAAGGTCCATACGTTCTGGACCTCCAAGCTCGTGTTGTCTTGAAGGACGATGAGATGACGAACTAGCATGAGCCTGTCGCAAGTTAATATTTTCCTATTCCGCAACGAATATTGCTTCTTCAAGCGTTTCCAGTTCCAAGCGGGGCAGGTTGGTCTTCACGGAACCATCCGTAAGGACTTGCATGGACACCGTAATCAACGTGTGTTCATGAACTTGGTTGTTCGTGATACAATTTCTTAAGAGTCGTATGGGCTAAGCATAAGCGTGGCATCACGCTTCCTTGCTTGAATTTTGAAGCTCTGATCAAGCTCCGAACTCAGCTCTAGTTGGTTCAAACGCCTGTTTGATCCGGGCTTTAAAAGCCTCTAGCAATTCAAAGACAGATGGGTAGAGCAACGTAAGGTCTAGTGGCCAAGATTTGGCACGACCTGCCAAATTTGATTGAGCAAATGTGAGTTGCAATTGCTCGTCGACGATATGACGAGCCTTTATGGCATCGTCCAACTCGACGAACGATTTTAAAGGGATCCTTCTTCGACTCCTTTTTATGCTTAGAGATGTCAATCCTTAAAGTTTCGGGACGACGCGCGTGCGTCATCCCAGGTACAGGGGTCTGTACCTGTTGTTACCTCAACAATTCTGCCTGTGAGAGCCTTGCTGATTAAGCGAGGCTACTTTCTCCTTCGCCTCTTCAATTTCATGTTGTATGAACTTGGCGATGGATAAATGGAGGGTATCTCTGTCCAAAGCGGACAGCATGACCAGGATGGCATCATTCCCTAAGGTCTAACTCCTTCATTCGACCGCAATCCTTTCTATGTCCCTTAGTGAGGAGTAGCAATCACGTGAAACGTAATGCGTATTTCCATTATCATCTAACATGTCCATGTTAGATGATGGAACTGTGGACCTTGGACGGACTACAAAGCGCTACCGGGGGTAACGGGGCACTTCCGACTTGTACTGCTTCAGTACATGTCCACTTCGCACTGCTTTAGTGCGAGTGGTGCCTCGCGTCACTGCACGTACACTAGTACGTGCAGAAGAAGACTCTTTTTTAAACACTTGCTTTCAAGAGGGTTAAAAGAAAACTGTATTTGATATAGATAAGTTCTTCTGTTTCCATCTATTAACTATTAGCTTAATTATAATCTAATACAAACATTTACATATCTGTCTCCTCTTTGCGCGCGTCCAGTGCTGACTGGACCGCGGAACAAGTAGATTTAATTGCCTATATCTACCAATAGATAAGCTTCTAGAATATTACTGTAAAGGTATATTCCCCAACTATTATCTACCTTTTAGATAATATATTAATAAATAACCTTTTCGTGTAAATTCTGTGTAACGGTACGCCTCGTTACAATCAGAATTATAATAAGGTATTACTGTATTAATATATTTGGTTTCCTACGTAACGATCTTCTTTCTACTGCTAAACTTGTTATATGAATATCAGACTAAGTATGGTGCCTCTTTGTCACCGCACAATCGTGTCTTATAACGAGTGGCGGGGATGATTAAGACTGAAATCAACCAATCAATAGATCTAATGTATTATTGCGTCAATGTTATCCAATTTGGAAATATTGGAGCTATTTAAGTTTAATTTAAGAAAGATAATTATTTTGTACTTCTTCATTTATTTCCTCTCATAGGACACAATATCTATTATTTCATTTATGGGAAATAATACTTATGTAACGGGACATCCGGTGACATCACCCCTCTTAACTAACAGTTACTGTAGTGACTGATTTAGGGTTTTAATTTTGGATTATTGTGGTTTTAAAAAATATACCGATTTAATTCTCATAAATCGGCCAGAATCAAGACGTCATTGAATAAGTCTGTGTGCGTGGGCGTGATGCCGCAAAACTGGCAGCTTCACGGATCAGTGCAGCTGTTACTAATGCAAATTTTCAGCTGATGCATTAGCGTCTGCTGTGGGGAATACGTCCCCTTCTGCTACTGAAACAGTAATAATCGGCAGTGCCCCGTTACACTTATCGTTTGAATTAGCTAAAGACCTTAGCTACTTAGTAACTTTCCTCTGTACCCCTGTGTACGTGAAGTTTTGAGGCACCTAACCTTCACTGTAACCAGTGTGAGGTCAATTGGTACTTACCAGTACTGTAACGGGGTGTATCGTTACATGAAATTAACACTTAAAGTTTTAAATTAATGTATTATTTAAAAGGTATATAGTATTTGGAGGATATTACTTTATATAGTAATCTTCAGAATCCTTATCCATAAATAGGTATAGACCATTATACCTATTTATCCCGCAGACTAATCAACTGTAGATGTAAACAAAAGAGAGATACAGATAAGATAAGATAAGAATTCAATTGCATGTTTAGTATTGGATTATAATTAAGTCAGCGTTTACAAGATAGATAGAAGTGATACTTAATTATATTAGTACAGTTTTCATTTAACCCTCTTTAAGCTAGTTACCTTAAAGATAAGTCTTCCTCTGCACTTACTAGTGTACGTGAAATAACGTAAGGCACCACTCGCAACTGAAGCAGTCCAAGTTGTAGTGCCCCGTTACACCTGGTAGCACTTTGTAGTCCGTCCAAAGACCACATTTTTCACAACTAACATGGACATGTTAGATGATAGTTGGAATACGCATCACGTTTCCCGTGAAAGCTACTCCTTTCTAAGTGACATAGAAAGGAGTGCGGTCAAACGATTGAGTTCGACCGTAGGAAACGATGCCATCTTGTCAATGCTGTCCAATTTGGACAGAGATGCCCTCCATTCAGCCATCGCCAAGTTCATATATCATGAACTTGACGAGATGAAGAAAAAAATAGCCTTGCTGAATCAGCAAGGCTCTCGACAGGCAGATCTGTTGAGGTTACAACAGGTACAGACCCCTGTACCTGGGATGACGCAAACGCGTCGTCCCGAAACCTTAAGATTGAGATCTCTAAGTATAGGGGAGTCGAAGAAGACTCCCTCTTCAGATGGTTTGTCGAGTTGGACGATGCCATAAGGGCACGTCACATCGTCGACGAGCAAATGCAATTCGCATTCGCTCAATCAAATCTGGCAGGTCGTGCCAAAACTTGGGCATTGGGCCTTAAGTTGCGCGACCCATACGTCTTTGGGTCGCTAGAGGCTTTTAAAGCCCGGCTCAAACAGACGTTTGAACC
>NC_090620.1:1853610-1869849 GCF_004359215.1 Bremia lactucae
ACCGACTGGCCAGTTCCAGTCGATGTCAAGGGACTTAGAAAGTTCCTTGGTTTAGCGGCGTACTTGCACAAGTACTCTCGCAATTATGCAGAGATGACAGTTCATCTCTCTCGTCTCTTGAAAAAAGACGAGAAATGGTTATGGAACGCTGATTGTCAGCGTTCGTTTGAAGGTATCAAGCAAAGCTTGATGCAATCGCCCATCTTGGCGATTGCAGATCAAGACAGACTATTTAGTGTGGTCTGTGACGCCAGCGATTTCGCAATCGGCTGCGCGTTAATGCAATACGATACAGACGGCGCGGACCGCGTCGTCTGTTACCAATCGCGTCAGCTGCAACCAGCTGAACGCAATTATCCAGTGCATGACAAGGAACACCTTGCCATGAAATATGCACTGGCTAAATTTAGGGTCTATCTCCTAGGAGATAGACCGTTCATCGTATAAACGGACCATACATATCATTTTTTTAATAAGAAATATTTTTTTTGTAACGAACATTCCGCTGCCATTCATGTTATTGTTGGAGACGTTGATGATTCCGCAACGTATTTTCATAATTATTTCGGTAGTAGTATATTCACTCTAACTTATTCTAACTATGTATACATGGTTTCGGATATTGTTAAGAGAGGCAGTTTATGTGGGTCAACACTATAAACAACTACAACTAGGCTTATGAAATGGTTTGCTTTATTTATTTTAGTAAATTATATTATTTCTTAAAGTATCTTTTGGGCAGTATTCTTCTCATCAAGAATATAAGCTATATGAGGAAGATGTGACAAATTCGCGCATCGCGTAACCCGCTTCGTCGAAGGGTTTTAATCGCTTTCGAGGAAAATTATCACCATGATCAGCAGCAACTCTCTCTATACTTAAACAGAGGGTGGATGTGAGAATGTTGGAAGGCGATGCTGCAGCGGAGTTTCTGGGACTCGCAAGGAGTTTCGAAACGTCTTTTATTGTAATGGTCACGGAGCGGTGGTTACGGCGAAAGATGAAACGATCCAAGGTCGAGAGGTTTCAAGAAGTATGAGGTGCAAGAAACGCACAATGGACAGGTAATTCTGACAAGAAGAGAGTTAAAGCTTACATGCATAATATATTCACTTTGTCTTTTGCAAAATAGCACCCATGGAAATTCAATCTGACGTTCAACACCAAAAGGTTATGAGCCCAACGCCAAAGGATCAAGAAGGTCATGTCCAAGCGCCAGCCATTACCCAAGTCGACGACGACAGAGCCAGTACGGCTTCTGGCGCGGACGAGGGCATGGCCAGGCTGCTGGAACTGATAACGGACTTGAAAGGAGACATGGGAGCTCACCTTAATAGGCTTGAGGCCCGCCGAGTCGAGGATGATCAAGGTTCAGTCGTGTCAGCCGGTAGCAGCACCTTCCGTACGTATGCGGAAGCGCGCACCGGATTCGGCCGGAACATGACGATGGCCTCGCTCGAAGACGAAGTCATGCCTGGACCAGCGCGGCAACACGCAGCAGGACCAGGGCAACAAAGGCTGACTGGAGGGAGAGCCGGTGTAGGTCCAGTTCCTCAGGTGCCACGGGAATCGGCTTTCAGACCGGTTCCTACACCAGCGTATTTTGCTCCGCAAAGGCCCCTGCAGATCAGGGACCTAAAACTAGCGATCGAAAACTTCGATGGCAAGGAGGTTTGTCCAGGACTAAAGTCGGGATTCGCACCTTGGGGGAAGCGATTTCTACGCCAAGTTCGTATCGCCGAGGAACTTAGTGGGTGCATCTGGACCGAGGACATCAAAATGGATGTACTTGGTCGGTATTTGACAGGCAAGGCTGGTCAACATTTTCACAGTCAAGTGGATACAAGGTACACCGAAAATCCACAGATATGGTACTCGATGGACCGTATGAACCTCAAGTTTGGACCTAGGATCTCAAGGTCACAAGCTTTTAAACTGTTCACGTGTAAGAAAAAGGAGTCGATGTCGTGGAATGATCATATGCTCTATCTAATTGCGGTCAGCAACGCAGTCGGAGGCGCACAAGACCAAGTGCTTGAAAATATAGCCAAGTACGCATGCTTCGCAACCGACTTTCAAGGTGTGCTTCTCGCAAGGTACAATCCTCATCGAGAGGATTACTTACGGCAAGCTGAAGAGTTGGTGAATTTTGCCCAGTTAAATGACCCGGGTATTCGCATTGGGTCCAAGTCAACTGTGGCCGTCGTCAAAGGCACTGGAGGAGGTCGGCGCAGAAACGATAAAGAGAGAAAAGTCAAGAAGACTGGAGCTTGTTTCAAATGTGGAAAAGAAGGCCACTACAAACGTGAATGTACTAGTGAGCCTAATAACAACTTTACGTTAGCTGTCTCCGACGGCATTGACTCTACCAGCCAATGGATACTGGACAGCGGGTCAAGTCGACATTTGGTGACAAAGGCGTCACAGCTAATCGACGCAGTAAAATGCGACGAAGAGTGTTTGCTTCCTAATGGGGACAGCTTGCGTATGCAGCTCAAGGGTACGGCCGAGTTCGTGGTCAGTGTTGACGGCGAAATTCGCCGAGTCAAACTACTCGATGCGTACTACGCAGAAAAGCTACCGTTTTACATCATATCCTATGGCAAGATCGAGGAGCGATGGTTTGAACTTCGTTACGATGGACATAAGCGATCAGTGGTTCGGCGGCGTGATGGTTGCAAGATTTTTGATGTTGACAAAGACGACAGCAACGTGTTGCTAGTGAATGTTGTTGACACAATTGAGCACAAGGATTTTTTTACGGTTGCAGCAATTGCTGAGGCTGTCAACACGCCGATTTCGGACCTTCAGATGGGGAGTCTACTCGATTTTCACTTAAGATTTGGACACCTCGCCTATGATACAATCGAATTGATGGCGAGTGATCCATCGAGTGGAATAAGGCTAACAGACACCGAGCGACCCACTTGCTTAACGTGTGCGCAAGGTAAGCAGCGCCGCAACAAGCATTCGAAGAAAGACACGGGTGAGAATGCTCCTATCGATAGGGTGGGTGGTGTGATATGCAGCGATATCAAAGGTCCAATAACGCCGGTCGACAGGTCGGGAAACCGATATTTAATTAATTTTATCGACCACAAGAGTAACTACTGCCGGGTATTCCTCGCCAAGACGAAGGACAAGGCGACTAAGCATTTCGAAGACTTCATGGTCTACTTTGAAAAGCGATTCAACTGCAAGGTTCACTATCTCCGTACGGATGGAGGCGCCGAGTACAAAGTTGTTGACCCGTTTTGTAAGAATGTGGGTGTGCGTCGCCAGGTTTCAGAAGCTGACAACCAAGCATCCAACGGAAAAGCGGAAAGAATGCACCAGACATTGATGAACCTGGTGCGATCAATGATTTTCGGTTCAGGACTCCCGTTGAGCTTCTGGGGTGATGCTGCTGAGTACGCAGCCTACATACTCAACAGAAGCCCAACGCGGAGTAATGTGGGGCGTGCATCACCTATTGAGGTGCTTACAGGTATCAAACCCAGGCTAACTGATATTGTTATATTTGGATCGCCGTGTACCGCTATTCGGACACCAAAACACAAGGCGCTGGATAGACTGGAGAAGCAGGATTGATACTCGGGAAGAACGACGAAGTTAAAGGTTTTCGCGTGTTATTTACTAAGGATCGTGTGGTACGCACAACACAGCATGTGCAGAATATTAAGACGCTGAGTGAAGACGCAAATGCACAACTTCATCGTCTGACAGATGGCCAATCAGAACATGAAAGCTCATCAGCTAATTCCTCGATTTCGCTGGATGAGAACAGATCCAGTCCTGCTGATTTGGCGACTACAAGTGCAAGTCTAAAGTCTATCGAGACTGACGAATTCTTTGATACCCAACAGACCGATGTAGATCATCGGAAGGAGCCACGTGCCTGTACAAAGCCACAAAGGTCACGTGGTAAGCGCGGTGGGCAAGGGAGGCGGTCGAATACCAAGATAATCGCCGAGACACCACGCATGACAACGCGATACGGTGGTAATAAGATACCTCCACGTGAATTTGTTGGAGCAACTTACCGCGTGGATCCAAGTAATTGGAACATGGCTATGAAGAGTGACAAGCGCGTGGAATGGGAGCGCGCTGCAAGCGCTGAAATTGACTCGCTGGAAGCAAATGATACGTGGGAGTTGGTTCCACGAACTCAGGAGATGCGACCACTCCATACCAAGTGGGTCTTCAAAACGAAGACGGATGCCGATGGTAACATCGAGCGTTACAAGGCACGCATAGTAGCGTGTGGCAACGAGCAGTCGTTCGGCAAGGACTATACCCTGACTTTTGCCGCAGTAATGGATATGACGACCGGGAAAGTCATTTTGGCACTGGCTCAGATATGGGGAGTTCCAGCAAGACACGGAGACGTACCTAATGCGTACGTGAAGGCGTCTACGGAGCCGGACCTCAATATCTATTTGTACGTCCCGCAGGGAATGCAAATTAGCAAAGAAGAAACTCAGCGACTTGGTGTTGAAACCGCAGGTCAAGTGGTTCTTCAGCTCAAAAGAAGTCTATATGGGCTAAAGCAAGCCGGGAGACTATGGTCTCAGCTTCTACACTCAGAGCTACTTCGAGTTGGATTTGTGCAGTGTGTGAGCGACTCGTGCCTTTACTTTAAAGTAAATGGTGACGATAGAACGGTCGTGGGGGTATATGTCGACGATTTGCTGATTACAGGGACGTCTGAGGGGCGAGTGGAAGAAGTATTTGATCTCCTTGCAACGCTGCAGATAAAGAATCTGGGTGCTGTCAGCAAATTTCTGGGCATGAGAATCAGTTACTCGGATGAGTGTGGATACGAAATTGATCAAGAAGCTACTATCATCGAGATGCTGATAAAGTTTGGATTACAAGATGCGCACTCGGTGATGACGCCAATTGGACTTGATCACGACAATAATACGCACGAGGTGGATACACTACTACCTAAAGAGGGCGTGGTTGGATCTGCATCGGTGCAGAATTTCCAGTCGATTGTTGGATCGCTTTTATGTCTGGCTCGCTGTACGCGTCCGGATGTAGCATATGCCGTACATCGAGCAACTCGGCGAGCTCATGCGCCGACGACGAGCGATTGGCAGCTAGCCAAACGAATTGCTAGATACCTAAAGGGCACTAAAGATGTCAAGCTTCGCTTAGGACGACGAATAGGTACAGAAAGATCGATTGTACAACTCACTAGCACAAGTGATGCAGACTTCGCCGGTGATAAGAGCGATAGGAAGTCAGTGAGCGGTGCTATATTTCGTGTGGACGGTATGATGGTGGGTTGGACCTGTCGGAAGCAGACAACCGTCTCACTGTCAACAATGGAAGCTGAATTCACGTCTGCATCGCATGCTGGACAAGAACTACTAGGCCTACGTGAGCTTTTATCCGAGTTGGATTTTCTCGTGAAGTTACCCATGACAATGGAAATGGATATTCAAGCGGCCATCCGGCAGATGGAAAATGAAGAGAGCTCGGCACGCGCCAAGCATATTGATATCAAGCTCAAGTTTATTAAGGACTACGCTAAGAAGGGAATTATAAAACCCAGCTTTGTGTCAACTGAGGCGATGACAGCAGACATACTGACGAAGGCATTTAGCGCCACTCGCCTGCGGGCACTAATGGAGATGTGCTCATTGTACCGCAGCAAGATGGACTAAAACAAGGCGTGTAATCAGAAACACACGGCACCGTGAGGAAGGAGTGTTGGAAGGCGATGCTGCAGCGGAGTTTCTGGGACTCGCAAGGAGTTTCGAAACGTCTTTTATTGTAATGGTCACGGAGCGGTGGTTACGGCGAAAGATGAAACGATCCAAGGTCGAGAGGTTTCAAGAAGTATGAGGTGCAAGTAACGCACGATGGACAGGTAATTCTGACAAGAAGAGAGTTAAGGCTTACATGCATTATATATTCACTTTGTCTTTTGCAAAATAGCACCCATGGAAATTCAATCTGACGTTTAACACCAAAAGAGAAGTCAGATTCACAACCTGCCTCAAATCACCTCTTTTTATTTGATAACTATTGAACAACTCTCCTTTTACTTCCGCTAAGAGGGATTAACTGCGAAATGCCCCAATTTGCCTTATAAAACCAAACGAAACTACCAAAACGCCTACAAGCCGCGTGTCAATGGCTCGACAGAATGAAAAGGATTTTCAGCCTCTCGTTTGCCGCTTTTTTCATCTAAGCCCAAATCATGATGCGCAAGGTGACGTTTGAGCTCGGCCGGTGCGTCCGCGAGACCGGCCAAGCCCTCGACCGCCTTGGTCTGCGTGTGCTCAACGACAATTCCTTTAAAGAAAAGTGTAAGCCTTCGTGTCCTCCATACTCTGCAGCGATGCTAACCAAATGTCCGGAGCAGTCTCGCGCCACCGCCAAGTCATGGCACTCTATGACAAGCGGCCAAAGATTGCGCACGACGTCTGGGTCGCTCCAAATGCGACAATCGTAGGCGATGTGGAGATTTGCAACGACGCTTCAGTGTTTTACAACGTCGTCATTCGTGGGGACTTGAATCAAGTCCGCATTGGCAATCGCACGAACGTCCAGGACCGTACAGTCATCCACACGGCTAGCTCCACCAGCCCTGGGTTGGCCCCAGGTGCTAATATCGGCAACGACGTCACCATTGGACACGGCTGTACGCTCTATTCCTGCACGATTGAGCACAATGCGCTCATTGGCATGGGCGCCATTATCCTCGACGGTGCTCTAGTCGAGTCGAATACTATTGTTGCCGCTGGTAGCGTTGTTCCTCCTGGACGTCGCATTCCGTCTGGGCAGTTATGGGCCGGAAATCCGGCAAAGTACGTGCGTGAGTTGTCCGACGATGAGGTCGCTGATATCACAAAACAAGCGAGCGAATACAAAAGGATTGCGAGTACCCATAGCGACGAGTTTTTGCCGTACGGCACAGCATATTTGGATGCGGAAAGGATTAAAGCTGCTGGTGGGCACCTGTAAATGCGGTCTCTAGGTATTAAACGCTGGATTTTGAACAATTGGCTTTGAGCACGCATACATTGTTTTTGTTGTTCGATTCAATAGTGTACAATCTCTAGTACTCGAGCTCTCAATTGTGCTCCATTCATTCACTTTTGCAACGACGCTTACGCATCCTCGGAGGGCAAGCGACGACGTTTTGGCTGTCGTGGACTTCGTTTCTTAAAACGAATAGTCTCCATTGTTGTATCAGGCATCGCTTCCTGCCGACTTGACGCGGTGAACGGTGCTGCAGCGTCAAGATTCACGCCCTTGTAGGTGCCTCCATACGGATTATATGCGTCCAATGCATTGTCCCCTTGTGACAACGCATCCATTGCATCCAGACGCGCTTGTTCCTTGCGAAGCTGCTCGTTTTCTGCCTCTGCGACTCGCGTTGCCACATCTTGTTGCGTCTCGTCAATCTCTCGAATCGCCACAGTGGTCCACTCCCCCATCCCAGTCGTCTCATCAATTGCGACACTTGAACGCCTTGCTTCTCCTGTTGCTTCTCGATTATTGCGCCATTGCTCCACCAGAGTCTTGGCCGCTTCGAGTGTCACGGTTTGTGGCAATGGAATCCGCAAGCGATCTGCTACGACTTTATGCTCCACTGTAGGCTTTAAATTCTCGCCAGAAAATGTCGTAGAGGCTGGTTTCTGAAGTAAATACATGACTGTAAAGCGTCGAAAGCTTTGCGTCGTATTTGGAATCGTTTGGACCGTGACATGCTCAACAAGAGCATCAATCCACTCCTCCACGTCTTCGACCCAGATTTGACACGCACTTCCTGTTCCAAGCTGCTCGCTGTGCTTCCTGCCGTCCAAGTAGACGCTTCCTCGAACCGCATAAACCCCTTGGTCGTTCTCGTCTTCTTTAATGGGCACTTGAATCTCTACAGGCGGATATTCGTGCTCGCGATGTGGTACTTGATGTGAAAGTGTTGCATAACTGTGTGAAGATGGTTTTGTTGCACCAAGCAGTGGTGGTCGAGCAATAGGACGAGGCTGGTCTTGATCGCGACGAGGTGGAGGCGGTGGCGTCTTCTGTTTAAGACGATTGGGCGCACGAAGGTTTGCCATATCCTGTGCATACTTGGCCTGGGCCGCCTTTTCGATCGCTTCGAGCTGATCATGAAGCTCTCGCTGTGATTTATTCGCATCTGATTTAGCTTGACGCTTGAGCTTGAGTGTCTCCTCAACCTTTTCTTTGTGTTTGCGGCCGTGCTCGTGGTGCTTGATACTCTACAAATCGTCAATTAAATCTCAAGAAAGGTCCAAAGGCGGTTCTAAACAAGACATACGCACCGGCTTGTCGCTCTGCATCCATACATTGCAATACTTGCAGTAGTGGCGCTCCTTAGACACCCAATAGTCCACCATGGCTCCTGCCCGCAAGGAACAGGAAACCCTCTTGATTAGAATTCTTCAAAACTTTAAACAAGAATAGAACCACCAATTTTAACATTTTCGAAAAAGTCCTAGATTTGAAAATAAGGTGGAATACATACAATCCACGTGGTCCACAGGAATGTGCAATGATTGGCCTCACGTTGCCGACGACATCCTTGCTAATTTGGCAACAGTCGCGATTCTCTAAAAGCAGCAGCAACAATGGCAACCAAGCGTGGTACGTGCTACTGCACCACCCACGCATGATTTTTTTAAGCTGGGGCAAGGATTTACTTTATTATCTCTATGCGAAATTGACCACATTTAGGACGTGGCGGTGCCTCTGGCAACAAATTTCGTATGACCTTGGGTCTTCCCGTCGGCGCCGTGATGAACTGTGCTGACAATTCTGGCGCCAAGAACTTGTACATCATCGCAGTGTGTGGTATCAAGGGTCGTCTGAACCGATTGCCCGCCGCTGGTGTTGGCGACATGGTACTGGCGACTGTCAAGAAGGGTAAGCCTGACCTTCGTAAGAAGGTCATGCCTGCGGTAGTCATTCGACAGCGCAAGTCCTGGCGTCGTAAAGATGGAGTGTTTCTTTACTTTGAAGACAATGCCGGGGTGATTGTAAATCCCAAGGGCGAAATGAAGGGCTCTGCGATTACTGGACCCGTGGGGAAAGAGTGTGCCGACCTGTGGCCACGTATTGCCTCCAACGCTGGCTCCATTGTCTAAATTTCAGAGTTACTAAATTCACTCTTTGAGGACTTACAGAGAACCCACGAATAACGATGAAATTTGTTGTTGCTAATGTATTTGCTTCATGGTAAAAGCTCATGCTTTTTTCTTCGCGTGCTTTTATAAAAAGTTTCTTAGAGCAAACATCTAATCGTACCTAATCAAACAATCGCAATAACAACAAAATTTAAATTAATGTTACTTTTAGTCCGATGGTCTGGGTTGAAATTCCTATACATTTAGGGAATTCCTAAACTCACCCTCGCTTTTTCCTAAGCTCACCCCATCCATTTTTAAGTTAATTAAATGTCATAATTAAAGCTCATCTCATTTCAGTAAATATCTTCAAAACCTCCGTGCACGATCAGCAACGTTGAAATTTCCGCGCACGACTAGCAACATCAAAATTGTACCGTCAATCATATACTTTTTAAACTTGTTGATATGTTTAATGAGATGTGATACACAACAATTACGATACTTGATTGGCTAAAAAATGAATGGGGTAGGGTGAGTTCAGGAATTCCTTACATTTACATTTATTGGCAAATGATTTTCTTTGTTTAGTAGCTGGTTACAATGATAATGTGTGCTGAAAAATAACTTCTGGCTTTTCACTATCAGACTAAGAAAGCTGTGCTTGCGTCTGTCAAAGACATTGGAGCTAAATTGGCACAATCTGGGACGGCGAGGTAACAAAAGGCTCCTTACACCACCCGCAATCAATTTTGCGGCTAATATCTTGACATGAAGCGGCGACAACCAGCTCGAAAATTCTATTCAAGGAATGATTCCGTACACGTTCCGCGGAATGAACTAACATCAAGATCGAAATATGAAGCTTGAATGCCGTCCATTAGCTAAATGGTAAATCTTTCAGTCATCACAGACTGCCACTGGCGTCCAGACACATTTAACCACAAAGTTGTTGCAAGCACCTGCACGAACTCGCTACGCAGCACTTTATTTTCCTTGGTGACAAAGCTCCAGCTTCAACATCACGAGTTAGCACCTACTGAAGTAAAGGCTTCGAAGGTATGACAATCTCGAAAAAAAAAGAGCCTTTTAGTCTCCCAGAATTTTTTTGTCCTCTTCTTCGTAAATTTCTTTAATACTTCCTATCACGTGGTCGCGCTATCGGTCGCAAAATACAATTTGAATCAAAAGATGGCCTGACACTGTCATGATAGATGGAAAAAACATTTTAAGACTACAGTTTTAAACACATTTCGCAAGATATCTAAGACACGCAACACACATCATCAGCGAGTATAAATCACTTTGGTTGCATGAATACACCACTAAAATACGGCACAATCCTGCTACAACGCGACTAATAGACATACGAGACAAAACAGGCCTTAGACGCCCACGTCAAGCAAAGACGGGAGCGACGAAATTCTCGACGTGTAGCCACCCTCGTCAAACACATCGTCGTGTTTTTCAAACATCACCTCATCCTTACATTGCAACAAACTCTCGTCTGTCGAATTCATCGACAGGTTTGTTGTCAAAGACGTTGAATCAAATGCTATTTCTGCCAGTGCAGCAGCTGTTGGAGAGGGATGCGAGACGCACGAATCCCATTCCGTCGCTTGTTGTGGTCGCTTGTAAACTCGCGCGATTTCACCCAGCGGTGCACTCAATATCAAATCCGACGATTCCATTCCCGTTGTCAATGGCATCGTTTCGTCCTCACAAACGTCGTGAAGCATACCAAAAAGCAGCTCGTCTAGCTCAGACGGAGCCGGTGCAGGGGGTGCTGAGTCTTCCAACAACTCGTCACGGATCGAACAACTGCCATTGTCATCACTCCGTACGCCCCAAGCTTCGACCAAGTCCGATTTCGAGTGGTCTGTTGTTCTACAACTGTAATCGTCTGGTAACGACAGCGCCGGAAAGCTATTATCGCTGCAAGTATCCATTCCCATTGGATCGAGAATGTTATCAATCACAGCTTGAGCTCGCGTCACTCCATCCTGATAGGAGTACGCATACGCATACAAATCAAGATTGTCGACACTTGACACAGCGTCTGGTGAAAGTGATCCCAGGCCTTCGTCTTGAATGACTGGCGAATCAAGAAAATCACACACATGAGCGAGGTATTCAACCATTGGAGACTCGGCAGAAGTCACTGGGCTAGCATCCATCGACATATCCTCAACAGCACAAACAGAAGCTTCCGACAATCCAGCTTCATCAATGGTAGACCATACTGGCTGGTTTGTCGCTAATCGACTCGACTTGACTTTATTAGCCTTCTTTTTCAACTTGGACCGCTTGCTTGACTCGTCTTCACAGACTCCACGCGCACGATTCGCTTGAGTTTTCAGCGACGAATGCCAGTGGTTCTTGACTGCATTGTCCGTTCTACCAGGCAATTGGGACGTAATCTTGGCCCAGCAATTGCCAAATTGTGCCTGCATAGTCACAATTATAGCATTCTCTTCGTCCGTCCATGGCGTCTTTTTAATTAAAGGATTCAATTGATTGTGCCATCTACAAGTACAAGCACAGGCAATCAGTATCAAGATCGGCCAAAGTGCGAGAAGCATTTGCAAACACGTACCGTTCACGGCACTGCTTGCCGTTTCGACCAGCCAAATACGACGCAATCACGGCCCACTTGCTTGCGCCATACTTCTTCACCAATTGAAACATTTGCGCGTCTTCTTCAGGCGCCCACGGCCGCTTTACGACAGTATCAAGGCTCTGTAATTTATTCCAGCGCTTGCTGCACTCTTCTGGAGACCGCCGCTCGAGATGTTCAGCAATGGTTTTCCATTTCTTGCCTCCATACTTGCACACGCCATCCCGTAGCAACGAGTCCTGTAGGATCAAACATAATTGTTAGTTTCACGTTCGATCACAAACAGCAAACAGCATGCATTCGCTTTACTTCGTCCAAAGTCCATTTCAATCCTTCAGTCCGAGGTCGAGTGATCGTAGTCATCATTGGTTTTGCCCTACAAAAGAACAAAAATCAATTCGTCAATCGAGTCCAATAGTCCACGACTTCACGCACTTTCGAGAGCCCTTCTTGCGCTGGTACGGACTGTAACGCAGCTCCATTAAAATAGACTTCAAGTCGTCACGAGCGCAGATTGATTTATGGTGACAAGACCTCTCGGAGCTTTCGCCGCGACATGACGACTATATGTCTAGTTTTGAATCTGAGACCTGCATCCCACATCTCGACCTCAATGTACTTAAGCGAGAACCCCTGAATGCCTCCACGACTTTTCTGTATCAGAGCGTCGTGTCCCGCTCGCAAAAGCACTCACAAAGATTCGGACGTCGCCTCCCACATGACCATCAAATTAATCGATAAAAACAGTTTTCAAGTGCGTCAACAAGAGCTTTAATAGCGAATCGAAAGGCCCGTCAAAAGTGGATGCCCCGTGACAATCAGCTCGTCACGAGAGTGGCACGTGAGAAAGCGAGCCGTGATCTTCAACATACAAACATATTGTCTCGTATAAATCAGCCACGATGTCATTGAAAATAGCTAGAATCAAAGACATACCTGCGTGCAGCCCCATAGCACGAGCGATTGCAATTCGCCCGCATTATCAACAAACAATCCCAACGCATTCTCCGAGATCTTCCGACAAAACGACATATCGAGCGTACTTAGACTCGTTGCACAGTGCTTCAGCAACGCCATCATTGCGGCATCAGTCGCTTCCTATGCATTCAAATAATAATCGACTTGTAATTTATACCTTTTACGCAAGAATACGTCACGAGTACGAGCCGTACCGAAACACTTGACAGATCGAGCTGTTGCAAGTAATTCTTGGCCCCAAAGCAAATGTGTTCAATCCCTACGTCCGTCAAGCCAATACAGCAGCGCATGTTTACATGACGAAGCGCGTGCTCGTGCGTACGAACGGATTCGAAACAGTCGTCCGTGAGCAATGGCAAATCCGATACATTCAAGACTGTTAAGCCACGACACGCGTCGAGAATCCCCTTGACAGCGACGTTACTTAATTGCGAGCATCGCGCGATCGATATCTCTTGCAAATCCGGCAAACTTTCGGTTAAAGACACCATACCAGCGTCCGTTAATCGTTCCATCTGCGTGAATTGCAGCTTGCGTAGCTGTTTCATGCCCTTGAGCGCTTGAATACTCTCGTCACCAATCTGAGGACACTCGGACAGCGTCAACGAGTGCAAACGCGCGAGTTGGCTAAACGAATCAATTGCGCGCTTGGTGATGCGCTGATTGCACGAAATCTCGAACGAATCGAGCGACGGCGCACAGCGGTGAACAAGGGTTTCGCACCCAGCATCTGAGAGGCGATAACAGCCCTGGACCTGGAGCTGTTCGACGGATTTTAATGCATCTCCGAGCTCTGTAATCACGTTGTCCGAGACACAGCGTCCACAGAGACCGAGGCGGAGGACGGTTAGACTCGCACACGCTTTAAGTCCACGCATGAGCGTCTCTTCGTCAATATTTGAGCAATCGGGAAGGTCAATCTCGGTGACACCAGGAAAGATAAACAGAGGAACCACCTCGGGCGTGAGCCGACGAAGCTTGACCACAGCGCGAGCCACTTGGTGACGCGCTGTCGCGTCGATATATTCAAGAGAAGGCAGCTGCTCGATGTGTTGAGCCACAGTCTGTAGCGCCAAATCCCGTAGACGTTGTACGACGTGGTCGGCTTGCAAGACGGAAGAACGGGCTGCGCGTTTGGGCGTCCACACGAGCGGCTGTGGCTCTGCTGCGGGCGGACGTTGCAATCGCGCATCTTGTGCGGCCTGGCGATTGTTTTGGAGCTGTCGGATCGTGGCATAATAGCCTGGCCACGATTCGTCTTCGTCCGCTAAAGGAGACGCGGCTACTTCTCCCGTGGCGAAGAAAAGTGCGCGTTCTCTAGAGACGACGGCGCGGCCGCGACCTCCGGCGTCGTTGACCACGTTGCTTTCGTCATGAAGCGGAGGCGTGGGAGAGGGCGAGCGAGAAGGCGAGCGAGAAGGCGCGCGGGGCGGCGATGGGGAGCTGGAGCGAGTCTTCCGTTTCATGAAGTTTTATTGCGAGGAACCTTTGGATGGCCACAGGACTCGGGACGAGGTTTTAGAGGATTAAGCGCCTAAAATAAGCTAAGGCCTCGTCGCGACTGATGCGGCTCAAATCAGAGCGCTTTTTTATGTGGTACACACGAACCATTTGGTAATCAATTGCTTGCGAAGGAGTGACGAACGAAAGAACATGTCAACGAATTATTGCAATTTGTCTTATAATGTATATATACTGAACAATTTGTGCAATGGAATTGTCCCTTTCTCTTGCACTGGAGCTGGTTAAGAGGCTAATATTTGTGAAGTCGTTGCTAATTTGTAACACCCTCGTATTTTGTAAGAAAGTCTTATTGCTTCTGCAAACTCTTTTTTACAATTTAATGGACAGCACTATTTAATAGATTAATTTTTGTCAACGGGCCTTGTGACACGAAATTGGAGATACTGAAGATTGAAAGGTTTATTACGGGAAAGGCTCGATTAAAGATGTTGCACTCAACCAGGACATTTGCGTTTTGTGGATTGTACGGCTGTTGGGATGTACTATGTGGAATGTTCATTAGCGTTTTTTAAGAGGTAGTCAGGCCTGATTATCTGACGGTTTTCTAGAGTGCCGGATTTGCGTGTGTCTTTAGTAAGTCAGCTTGTGTGAGCTATTTGGTGAACCGTTGTTGCAATACATTTATTATTTGGGTAAGATACCCTTTTGTTCTATTTAAAATAGTTAATTATTATGTTTTGTATGGTAGCATTTGTGGCAGCCTGGTGGCCGAAATGTATTTAGTCAGGGTAAAGTTTTAGATTTAAATAATTACATAACATTCAGTTTTTTTCTGATATTGAAGCGTCTAGTGTCTTCCTTAGGCTTGCGCTTTGATCTATGAAAGAAAGAAGTTGTTCAGAGCTGCTTCGCTCCTTATGTCAGAGCAAGACTTTTAGCTGAGAGAGTCACTTAGTTTTATAGAACTAATAGGTTCAACCAACTTGGGGAGTTGTAAAAGCTCGTAGAGTTTAATGAATCCTAGTTCAAGAGATTCGGGGGCTCATTCAACCAAGTGGCAACTAGTGTCCGAGAGTATATTTTTTAGAAAGGCTTCTTTCTCTAACAAATCAGTGCACAAGCCCTAGGATCAAAAGGGGGACTGTACCTTATTTGATTATTTAACCTAAAACTTTATTCTAACTAAACTAAAAGCGCGTGATCTGTATATATCACAAACGGCTAAGAGCCAAGCAGTTGCAGTCTGAATTTGACAAGAGCATACTTCATTGCAAGTAACTCTTTGTCATGAAGTGAGAAGTTATTTACCACAGCTTTAAGCTGTCTAGACTCGAACGTAATTACACGTTCTCGCCCGTCAGGATATGTTGTAACAGAGCATTGTCTATAGCAAACTTTGATGCGTCACAGACGATTCGAAAGGCCAATTTGAATTTGGCAGAGCCAAAATCGGGGCATGGATAAGACTATCCTTAACTGCTTTCAAGAGCACCATTTTCGGTGCTAGTCCAGCACGGAGATTGGATAATGGCCTAGCCGGATCAGCGTAATTCTCGCTATATTAATGCAAGTAGTTGGCGAGGCCCAACCACTTACGTAAATCCTTTTGGTTCTTAGGAGCCGGCCAATCAACTATGGCTTTCAACTTAGTGGATCCGCTCTAAGGCCCCGCTTCCCAATGAAACACCCAATAAAGGAATTTCTCCTGCGCCAAAAATGCATTTAGATGCATTGGCATACAATTTTTATGTACGCATGCACTCGAGCACTGCTCGCAAATGGTCTATGTGGTTCACCACAACCTGCTCCGCACAACTATGGAAAAAAATGTCATTAAAATAAGATTGAGCATAACCTTGATGAAAGCGAAACAGTTGCGTTCTGAGACGTCCGAAATAAAAGGATGGATGCGTAGGCATCCTACGAGGTAGCTTGATTGTAACGGGGTGTATCGTTACATGAAATTAACACTTGAAGGTTGTTAATTAATATATTATCTAAAAGGTAGATAATATTTGGAGGATATTACTTTATATAGTAATATCCTGAATTCTTATCCATAAATAGGTATAG
>NC_090620.1:1887294-1898503 GCF_004359215.1 Bremia lactucae
TATCGACAGTTAAATTCTTCAAAAAAGCTCTCATCCGAGTGTGACAAAAAAAACAACACCAATTCCGATATTGCAGGTCTGTAACGGGCTAAAGTTGCCCTAATGTTACACAGTCCCCATTAAGTACATTTGGTACTTAAGGGGATGGTCAATTACTAAATAATAGTAATTAGACCCACACTCGGGTGTGGTGCACATTTGTGACCAACCCTTGTGGATGTGATGCACATGGAGGCATTCACATTAGAAGGGATGACGCCCAGCGTCATCCATGATGACGGCTTGCGTCATCAGTTACGCGAGGTATCTATAAAGATACGCTCGCAATACATATTAAATGATATCTATAGAGATAACATTTTAATTGGTAAAAATAGGTATTTGTATTTAATTCTATTAAATATAAATCAGTCTGAAAACTACTTCCTACTTGGTAAGTGCGCACGAGGAGACGGATTACCGCTCCCGTGACGACACTTTACCAGAGTTCTTAGTGGGTGAGGTCGCTTGCGCGCCCACCACAACTACCTCACTGCACGCAAGAGAAGCAGATTTAACCGCTTCCTCGCTGTGCTAGGGTGTGTGCTTAAATAGAGCGTGGCCGCATTACGACGTGCCCGCCTACAGTTGTCCACTTAAGTGTTGATTAATCTACACTGGTATCCTTCGCGCTGACTGTAGAGTCAATGCGCTTTGAGCAAGTCTCTCCATTTGTTTCAATGAGAGTCACCCTTAAACGAAGTGGGTATACGTTGATGACGTAAGCCATTCACAAAAAATGGTGTATGCTTTGTTGATGCATGCACCAAATTGCTGAGGGCTAGTCTTGCCATCGGCAAAAATTAGCTCCAACTCGTAAAAGAGTGGACGTATCCGCAAAGTATCTCTTCTTCAATACGATTTGCGCGTTCGATCTGACCATCTAGAAACAGATGGTCAGAAGCTGAGATTCTCAACTGTATTCCAAGTGATTTGAACACAGATTGCCAAAAGTCTGCCGTGAATCGGAAGCCTCGATCTGAGACCAGTTCACCGGGCAACATATGGTGTTGAAATCTCGTGTCAACAAAGACACAAGCAAAGCCTTTGGCAGTAATAGACTTCGGGACTGCAGCAAGATGTACATCCTGATGAAACGATCAACAAGTACAAGAATACCAGAATTCTTGTGGTCGTCTTCGAGAAATTAGAAGACGAAGTCCATAGTTACGGACTGCCAAACTTTACAGAAAGAGGCAAAGGTTGTAACGGAGCACGTGGTGAAGCACTGGGCTTCACGTATGTATGTATTTGGGGACGAAATTTTACTTGCGTGGCCAGTAGAAGTCGCTACTTATCGTGAGATAGATTTTCTCACGTCCAGGATGACCGCTTATTGGTGCATCGTGGCACTCATACATGATGCGTTGACACAGATCGTTATGGGTGGGAATGGCGACACGAGGTGCTTCGCCAGCAACGGCTATGTAATACAGTAAACCATCGCGTGTTGTGTATCAATCAGGTGAGGATCAATACAATTTTGGCAATCTTCTTAAGGATTTCTCTGATGGATTTCTTAAGCAATTCATGAAAAATTTACGAGACTTTTCTTCTGATAACCTCTTCTAACGTCGTCAAGTAATGTTGACAACGGAACACACATTGTTGACACAGTTGGTTTTTCTTCACTGTTGTTTGCGCAGCCAGATCAAAATTGGGTCGGCGGTGAAAGGGCATCAACGACGACATTTAGTCGTCCTGATAATATTTCACGGAGAAATTATAGCTTGCGAAGAAAGACAACCATCTCGTCGTTCTTTGCAAGAGACGTGGACTGCTTACGGTCGTGCGTAAAACCGCATGATCCGCATAACAATGAATGTGGGGTCTATCTCCCAAGGGATATACCCTTAACTTAGCCAGTGCATATTTCATGACACGGAGTTCTTTGTCAGGCACTGGATAATTGCGCTCAGCTGGTTGAACTGAGGCGATTGATAACAGACAACGTGCTCTGCGCCATCCGTGTCAAATTGCATTAACGCACGGTCAATTGTAAAGCCGCTGGCGTCACATACAATATCAAATGGTCCGTCTTGGTCCGCAATCGCCAGGATTGGCGATTGCATTAAGCTATGCTTGATGCCCTTCGTTAAAAGCTGATAATCAGCTTCCCGTGACCGCTTTACATTTTTCTTCAACAAAGATGACAGATGGACTGTCATTCGGCACAATTGCGGGAGTATCTGCCGTGAAGCCAAGAAACTTTTGAAGTCCCTTTTCATCGACTGCCACAGGCCAATCGGTGATCGATTTTATATTTTCCGGATCAGGGCGCACTCCGTGCTTATCCACGGTGCACCCAAGAAGTGGTCTTTCGCTTTGCAGCAAAAATGTACATCTTGAGATTTGCATACAGCTTACACCTATGCATAAGTGTAAGAGCCTTTCGGACGTGGTTACAACGTAATTCAACGTCCAACTTTCCGGTGATGGCTCTTACGAACAAAGACGTCGTCAAAATAGCTCGGTGCGAATAACTGGACCAATCTCAACGCATTAGTGATACATCTGTTAAATGTTGCAAAGACATTACTAAGCCTCTGTGGTATAACTAGCCACTCACGTAGCATTCCGCTTGAGTTGTGAACGAAATACCCTATTCACGCATAGGGTCTGATAGAACCCGTCCATCAGATTTATTGACGAAAAGATGGTATTTTTTGACAAACCATCAATGATTACCTCTTTTCGTGGTATTAGCGTTGGAGCCGATACCGTTGCAGCGCTCACTTTCTTGAACGCATGCCCAATCCGCCACTCTCCTGTTGCTTTCCGCACACAAAACATCCGAGAGTTGTGTGGTGAGGTTGACTACCTCGCATGACCCGCTGCCAAGCGGTCGGCAGAGAATTTGCCGATCGCGAATACTGGGTCACGAGTCAATGACCACTGCTTCATGACACAGTATTTCGAGCCTAAAATCAGGTCGGTTTCGTGTCGAGCGCCTTTATTCTTAGACAATTTGCACGGTAGTAGATTTGTCGTGAAAGACTCAAGGGGGAATAGGACGAAAAACGTTCAATCCGAGTCTTCTCGTCGAAGACACTTTCGACCATCGAAGAGCTACTAAGAACATTCAATTTCGATATATTATTGCTGAACAAGATTCGGCCACGTACTATTCATCCGTGACAAGCACGCAGATCTACTTTACTTTTCCACTACGCAGATCACACAAGAACCGTTCCGGTTCTAGCGTTGGCAGTTGAATTATCTCCGAAGTTGATTTCGGTGGCGCTACCAGATCAATTGTACAGACGCCTACACTAATCTGCGCAGATTCGTAAGTAATCATTCCCTCAAAATTTATTTGCGAGGAATCCTCCCTAACTTCTTTTAGCGTGGTTGCGCAACCACAGCAACATCCTCTACGATCCACCCTCCAGTCATCTAGGACTTTCGCGCTGTCTTCCATAGACAGGCGTTTTCGAAATTTTTTTGGATTTCGCTTTCGAAGCAATCATCCTTGTTTTGTACCACTCAACTTATTGGGATGGTCGAACTTCGACGCTGATCGTGCTTATGCACGGCCGTCGATATCTAATTCTACAGTATGATGAGTAGTCACACTGAGGTATTGTTCAGTATTGGAAACGACCAACCACAAGTCCAACCCCATCGCACTCACTCATAGGATATCCACACGCTTGTGGACGCTCGAAGACGTTCATCAGATGGTCATCTGATGAACGTCTGAAAGGCAGGCATGTCACGACTTGATGCTGCCAGTTTACGCATGGCTCGTATTTTTATAGCCATTGCAATCCGAGGATGATATCAAATTTGTCATCGAGAACCAGTCCGATGATGATTTCATCGTACTGTTTACCCTTTAACATGTATTGAATACCAATTGCACGTTTCTCTACTGTTACAGATGCGTCTGACTATCATCCGCGTTAGAGGTATATCACACTTAATGATTTGAGTCTGCGATTCTCTAAAGATTGACGTCAATTGAAATTATTCGACGCCCCACAATCGACTAGGGACTTAAGTGGCATTTTATCTGCCCTTTTAATTTTCATGGTGATGAGGTTAACCTCATCACCTAAGACAGAAACACACAATGTTTGTTTGCGAGGAGCAACATTCGTCAAAAGTCCTGCAATTTCTTTTGACGTTGCTGGATCAGTAGATGCGAAGCGCCCTACTGATCCCGATAGTTTTTAATGAATATAATAATGAAATCATAATAAATATGAAAAAATGGAGGTGAATGGCTAGAGGGTGGATCTTTTGACGATCTGCCTCGCCGTAACGATTTCGAAGCGGCGTCGGATTCGCGTCCTCCGTTGTTCCTAGCGAATGGTCGATCGTTTCGCTCAGTGGTTCTAGGCACTGGGCGTGGGGCACTTCAATCATAGGCGTAGTGGCCAAATTCTAACGAAGATTGCATTTTTGCATTTTTTTGTAACTTAATTGTGAGGCTTCTCGGTCTCCATGTATGAGATGTTAGTAGGTTCTCGACCTCCGTTGTCAGGCGTCTGATTGGACGAAAAGCACCGGCATGGGTGAAAGCCTGTTTCAGGCTGAAGTCCTTCTATTCCACTATAAAGATCGCTTGATCAAGCGACTCTAGTTCTAGCCGGAATTGGTGAGCCCTGACAGGACCGTCTGTAAGACTTTTAACAAAAACAGTTACATGTGTTTGTTCATCAATTGGATGACCTACGATATAACTTACAAGGTATCGTGTATGTTGGGCATCAGCGTGAAGTTCACGCTTGCCCTACTTTAAATTCAGGAGATCGGCTCGATCTTTAAATTCGGCACGTGACGGCTCGAACTTTTGCCTGAGCCGGGTCCTAAAGACCTCGTACAACCTAAGAGAAATGATTCGTAAAGCTTGAGCCCGAGGGCGCAAGATTTGGCACGTCCGGCTAGGTGGGAAATGTCAAATTTCACTTTCGTTGCATTATCATTGATGCGGCAAGCTTTTATGGCGTTGTCTAATTCGACGAACCATCTTATAACATAGTCGCCTTCGTCTACCTTGCACATAGAGATTTTGATCGTTAAGCTTCCGGGTCGACGCGTAAGCGTCGGCCCGCTAGCAGTATGTATATGCTGCAGTCCGATAGTTCCAACTGTCGACCACCTTGTTCTCTTAACACTTCTGCTAGTTAAGAGCCTTGCTGGTGAAGCCCCATCAAGTTCATGTTGTATGAGCTCGCATATAGCCGCATATTGCTCATTTCTCTGCAGTGAACAATAGGCGCTAACGGCTGGCCCGACTGCGGCCGAACAAATACGTTCGACCGCTCTCCATTCAAGGTCACGCAAAAAAGTGAAATTGTTATGGGTTGCGTGGTTGTCTTCTGGACGAGCTATAAGCACCCTCCTTCTTCATCCATATGTCCATGTTGGATAAAACGTGCATATGCCGTCGGACGGACTACGAAGTGCTACCAGGTGTAACGGGGCACCTTTTGCTAGTACTGACAACAACACTAGTCATTTTACACTGGTTACGATAGATCTAAGGTGCCATAATTACTTCACGTACACGACGTGCAGAGGAGGATAAATACTAAGGTTTTGGTGTAGGGAAAGTGTAAAACTGTATTTACATATTAAGTTCTTCCAAAACAATCTTCTATCTCCTGGCTTTAATATATTAACAACTAACTATCTAAAGCGCCTCCTGCGCACTTCCTAATCCTGTCTTGTAAAGATTGGCGGGGTTGGTTCACATTGTGACCCACCCTTGTGTATGGGATGCACATAGGTGCATTCACATTGGAAGGCATGACGCCTGGCGTCAACCGTGATGACGGCTAGCGTCATCCAAGTTACGAGGTATTTAGAATAATACACTCATAATACATCTAAGTGCCTATCTACAGAGATGGCATTTACGATTGTTTAAGAAAGGTTTTCTATTTAATACGATAAAATATAAATTAGTCTGATAACTATTTCCTAGTTCGTTAGTGCGCACGTGGAGTCGGATTATCGCTCCAGTGATGTCACTTGTACTAAGGTACTTAGTTTGTTGGGTGAGGTCACGTAGGCGTCCACCAACCTTACTGCACGTGAGATCAGACGGTCAAACCGCTTCCTCGCTATACTAGGGTGTGTGCTAAGGTAGAGCGTGACCGCAATAGTCGAGCCCGCTTACAGCTTGTACAGTCCTTGATACAGTATCAATTCAATCACTCATGAATTGTCTACATTTAACTTGACAAGGACACTTGCTACCTAAAAACATTTCAATATGCTTCGCAGACCAGTACACGAAACCTTTAATAGATTTGAAGAGCTTTTCAAAGCTGCTCAAGAGTTTGCATTCATGAAAGGCTATGCATTGGCTATCAAAATCTCTACAAAACAATATGCGATACTACATATATGCGACTTAGGAGACACATGCGACACAAGGTAAGGTTTACTTTCACAGAGATACTTAAGGCCCAATTTCAGCTTTACTTATGTAAAAATAAGAATAGGTCAAACCTTACTTCGGAGAATCGAAACAAAACTGCCACTAAGTTAATTGACTTCCCAAATTTTGTATCAAGGTGTCCTATAACATAAAATATTACTTGCTATAAGAGGAATGATGAATATTATGACTTATGTGGGGAAATAAATAAAGAAGCACAAAATTATTATTTTCATTAATTTTGACTTTGACAGTTCCAATAATACCAAATTTGATAAAATTGACGCAAAAGGACATTAGTTCTCTTGATTGGGTGATTTAAGCTTAAATCACACCCAAGTGGTGGGTTCAATTACTTCACTTAGTA
Organism: Bremia lactucae; assembly: GCF_004359215.1. NCBI lineage: Eukaryota > Oomycota > Peronosporomycetes > Peronosporales > Peronosporaceae > Bremia > Bremia lactucae. The sequence goes on from NC_090620.1 coordinate 1,894,095, forward strand.
ATTTGGCCATCCCCTAAGTTCACAAAGTGTACTTAACGGGGATTGTGTAACATAGGGCAACTTTAGCCCGTTTCACAAGCACCCTTTATATAGACAAGAAATACTATGGATATTGTGGCACTAATCTACTGCTTAACATAATATATATTAGCCAATCAATTGCGAAACATAATATGCATCAACCAATGGTAGTTAAGATGAAAAGTGTTAGCCAATCACAGGTGAAACATAATGTCTACTGGCCATTCGGCATTTTAGATTATAACCTCAAATTTGTATCTTGCGGACGTTTTGAATTTACAATTTTACTTTGCAAAATTAACATTATTTATTATTTCTAGAAAACAAAATTGTGGGAGCAATAATTTAAGTGGGAGCGGTTTATTTGAATTTAAAATAAAAAAATACTTTTGTGGGAATATCAATTTTAGTAGTGGGATATCAATACCCTTTTTGAATTCGTAATATATTTTTGACGCATATTTCTTGTTTGTTCTGGACGCACCGTCAATTGAGTGCCCAGTGGAGCAATTTCTTAGCGAAATGGAATGCAATTTTGGCGTCCGTATAAACACTTAAAAAATGCATGTATTACATATTGACGATACCACAAGAAGAGTCACTTGTATCAATGCAAAATACTTTAGCATGTTATGAAACGATGTATCCATTCGTGCATTCAGTTAAATATTGAGCTTGGGATTAAGTATAGGAGAATTACGGGACCCCCCCAATTAGATGGGGACACATCCTTAGGTGGATATGTCACTATAATAATAAAAAAATACGCAGTTTTTTTTGCGTTCGAAATAGTGACATGTGCAGCCTCCGTTTAGGACTGGTCGGATTTCGAGAACGTGACAATGAATACATTGTTGCCGATTCCGACTGAAAAAATGGCTTCGCTGTGATTGAGAAATAAAAAGATATTACGACGGAGATAGCATAAAGCGTACCAACTGATACAATGGACCGTTTATGCCAATTCTGCAGCAACAAGAAGCATGTGGCCACCGGATTGTGCGCTCAGTCATGCAAAAAGTGCTGCCTTAAACGTGAGGTCGTATGCCTAGCTCGCCCAATAGGTATGACAATTAATTGCTGCGTTAGCGGCTGAGTTGCATTTAAGTATCGGAAAAAGCTGGGACAATTTTGTTGTAAAGTATTTCGTAAAGAGAAAATTCGGTTCGCGAAATTTAGTTTTCAGCACAGACTTTTCGGTTTGAATAGGACCGAGCTCCATTTTTTCCACCTCTGTCAACGCAGTAGAGATATGTGCTTAGAGGCATCTCAGCCGCTAACGCGGCAATTAATTGTCATAGCTTTTGGGTCAGCTTGGCATACGCCCTCGCGTTTTAGGCAGCACTTTTTGCATGCTGGAGCGCCACAGCCGGTGGCCCCATGCTTCTTGTTGCTGCAGAATTGGCATGAACGACTCATTGCATCACTCTTGGTACGTTTAAAGAAGAAATGATATTACGACGGAGATTTATGCTATCTCCTTTCTTCTTCAATCACTGGTTACCATTTATTTCAATTGGCATCGGCAAAAATGTACCTATTGTCACGTTCTTGATATCCCACCAGTCCTAAACGAGGCTGCACATGTCGCTATTCCGAACGCGAAAAACTGCGTACAGGTGTCCCTCGGATGATTTATAGACAATGTGGACGGTGAAAGCATAATTTATCTGAGGTTATAAATTACGTGAGGACAGCCAGTAAAGTGAGGTTCAGTAGATAATAAAATTATCTACTGAACCTCACTTTACCGGCTGTCCTATACGGCTTTACCCCTCCTGCTTCCGCATACGAGCTCCATGTCCCAGACGTGCCTCACCAATGCGCAAAAAATTCAAGTCTGCAGGCACAAATCACAGAATTCACAAATGAGCCAGAGTGTCCTAGCATCTTGGGCTATAGCCCAGTTCAGTAAAAAAATTACGCGAGCTGGTATCTGTGGCATCTTAAAGAAGCGCAAGGAGCTGAAAGTCATGATAGAGACTGACCTCGCGGCCAAGCGCCCTCGTGTTGCACACCATCCTCGACTCGAAGAAGCCCTTGCAACTTGGGTGCTTAAGCGCCAGGCGAAAAATGTTGCCCTCACGAGGGAGATTATCAAGGTTAAAGCTAAGTGCTTTGCTGACCGCCTTGAGTTGGCTGAGGATGCTGACAAGTTTCCAATGGATGGCTTCAGAGATTCCATTAGCGAAACAAACTTCGTTGCATCCGAAGTCATGGTAAAGTGGCTCACAGATTAGGAAGCCATGGAAGTTGCACTGCCTGAACTCAGGCAACCATAGCTCGATATGAGCTCAAAGATGTGTATATCATGGATGAAATAGGTCTGATTAATATCATTGAAAGCATTTTTTATGCGAGACTCATATTGTTTTAATAGGCCTATCCTACAGCATGGTTCCAGAACAGACAATATCACTGTAAGGAATTGAAGGTCTAAAGAAGGACAAAGTGAGCTATATCTGGATTTGAGTACCTTATCCTAACTCTTCTTTACTGAAAAAAATCTTAAAGTTATTTCTTTCGCATTCAGACGCGTTTCGCTATAGCATGTAGTGCCAATGCTGATGGAAGTTGTATTCCATGTGATATTGCAAGTGTACCTGGAATTCAGTTTAACCAAGCCTTGCCAGGGAAAGGGCAGGGAGATGCTTCTCTTACTAGATAATGCTCCGTCTCACAGAATGGAAGAACTGGAGCTTGGGAATTTCAAGTACGCTTTCCTTCCATCAAACTGCACATAAAAAATTCAGCCCATGGATGCTGGCATCATTGCCTCATTCAAGCGCATTACAGGCGCTTTCACCTTCAGAATGCCGTGGACCGTGATGAGCGAGGGGAGGCCAACATCTACAAGGTTGACCAGCCAGCAACAATGCGGTGGTGTATGGGGGCATGAGAGGATATTTTAGTTACCATATTGGTAAAATACTCTAGGCATTCGGGCCTCTTTGCAGCAGCAGCGCAGTTGCAGATCGTGAACACGGAGGAGCAGGGAATTGAGCTAGAGCTGCATGAAGCCTTAGAGAGGCTACCACTGAGAAACCCTATGGCAATTGAGTATTTATTGAATTTAGGTGAGGAGAAGGTGGCCACGAGGAGCTGGATGATGAGGAAATAATTGCAAGGGTTCAGCAGGCAGAAGAGGAGGAGGGGGATGAGAATCAGAAACCAGAGCATGTGGAGGATGTTCAGGTCAGCAAGCATGAAAACCTTAACTTCTTAGCTATAACTGCCACACTTCTTGATCTGTCAAATCCTTTTGATAGGGCCTTTCATAGGCGCATCCGGTACCTTCGAATTTCCATACGTACAGCAGCCAATACGCAACTTACCTTGGATTCCTGGCTGCACTAGCTAAATAATGTGCTGGGTATATATTTCGGAAAACTTATATTCTCTCCAAATCTTATCAGTTATTAGTTATAAGTTCGACACCATTGAACGGTAATGGCAGAGCCAATACCCTGCAAGTTACGTGAGTAAAAGATATGAGGGGATAAGTTATCCGAGGGACACCTGTAACTTTTTATCATTATAGTGACGTGTCCATCTCGTACTTGTAACGGGGTGTATCGTTACATGAAATTAACACTTAAAGGTTGTTAATTAATTAATTATCTAAAAGGTAGATAATATTTGCAGGATATTACTTTATATAGTAATATTCAGAATTCTTATCCATAAAAAATAGGTATAGACCATTATACCTATTTATTCCGCAGACTAGTCAGCTGTAGGAGTAATCAAAGAGAGATATACAGATAGGATACGGTAAGAATTCAATTACATGTTTAGTATTCGATTATAATTAAGTTAGCATTTACAAAGATAGAACAAGAGACACTTAATTATATTAATACTGTTTTCATTTTACCCTCTTTGAGCTAGTTACCTTAAAGAGATGTCTTCCTCTGCACTTACTAGTGTACGTGAATTAACGTAGGGCACCACTCGTAACTGAAGCAGTGCGAAGTGGACTTGTACTGAAACAGTAGAAGTCGTAGTGCCCCGTTACACCTGGTAGCACTTGTAGTCCGTCCAAGGACCACATTTTCCACATTTAACATGGACATGTTCGATGATAGTGGGAATACGCATCACGCTTCCCCTGAAAGCTACTCCTTTCTAAGTGATATAGAAAGGAGTGCGGTTGAACGAATGAGTTCATCCGTAGGAAACGATGCAATCCTGGCATTACTGTCCAACTTAGACAGAGATGCCCTCCATTCAACCGTCGCCAAGTTCATACAACATGAACTTGACGAGATGAAGGAAAAAGTAGCCTTGCTGAATCAGCAAGGCTCTCAACAGGCGGAACTGTTGAGATTACAACAGGTACAGACCCCTGTACCTGGGATGACGCAAACGCGTCGTCCCGAAACTCT
>NC_090620.1:1902397-1924669 GCF_004359215.1 Bremia lactucae
CACAAGTACTCTCGCAATTATGCAGAGATGACAGTACATCTCTCTCGTCTCTTGAAAAAAGACGAGAAATGGTTATGGAACGCTGATTGTCAGCGTTCATTTGAAGGAATCAAGCAAAGCTTGATGCAATCGCCCATATTGGCGATTGCGGATCAAGACAGACCATTCCATGTGGTCTGTGACGCCAGCGATTTCGCAATCGGCTGTGCGTTAATGCAATACGATACAGATGGCGCGGAGCGCGTCGTCTGTTACCAATCGCGTCAGCTGCAACCAGCTGAACGCAATTATCCAGTGCATGACAAGGAACTCCTTGCCATGAAATATTCATTGGCTAAATTTAGGGTCTACCTCCTAGGAGATAGACCGTTCATCGTATATACGGACCATGCGTCATTACGCACGGCCGTCAATAGCCCACACCTCTCGCAAAGAATGGCGAGGTGGCTATCCTTCTTCGCGGAGTATAACTTCTCCGTCGAATATAAACCAGGACGACTTAATGTCGTCGCTGATGCGTTATCACGCCGACCCGATTTCGAGTCAGCAGTGCACCCCAACAGTAAAAGTGATCTTACTGTTGCAACACTCACTACGAGTGTTCCATCATCAACCTTAGTTGATGAAATAAAGAAAGCCTATAAAGAAGATAAGGACCTTCTTTGTCTGATGGATCATTTAATGAATCCATCCGATAAATCTTTTAAAGATCTACCGGCTTTATATCGATCGTCATCCGATCGATACACAACACGTAACGGCTTATTGTATTACACAGCCGTTACCGGCGACACCCCACGTGTCGTCGTCCCGACTCACAATGATTTGCGCTTGCGCATCATGTATGAGTGTCACGATGCTCCAACAAGTGGACATCGTGGACGTGAGAAGACTTACCTCACGGTAAGTCGATACTTTTACTGGCCCCGCCAGTATCAGTTTGTGCGCAAGTACATTCGTGCTTGCGAGGTTTGTCAACGGGTGAAGCCTAGCCCTTCATCCCGTGCACCTCTTCAACCTCTACCACTTCCGGTAGAGTGTTGGCAGTCCGTATCTATGGACTTCGTCTTCGGATTTCCCGAAGACGACCACAAAAACAATGGAATCCATGTTTCTGTAAACAGATTCAGCAAGATGGTACATCTTGCTGCGGTACCAGAGTCGGTTACGGCTCCGGGTTGTGCCCGTGTCTTTATCGACACGGTATTTAAACTCCATGGGTTACCCTGTGAATTGGTCTTGCATAGAGATCCGAGATTCACGGCGTAGTTCTGGCAATCCGTGTTCCGATCGCTCGGAACACGGCTGGCTATGTCAACATCCGATCACCCAGAAACGGATGGTCAAACAGAACGCGTAAATCGCGTCCTCGAAGAGATACTTCGAGGTCACGTCCAATCGTATCCGAATTGGAGCGAGTTTTACCTATGGTCGAATTCGCCATTTATAATTCGGTGCATGCTTCTACAACGCATACACCGTTCTTTGTGAATGGCTTACGCCATCCTCGCATACCCACCCAATTAGAGGGATCCTCCAGTTTAAGGGTGGGGGGTGGGGGTGGACTCGCACAAGCAAATCCAATTCTGGCTCATGCTCATCACGCATTGAAGTTAACAACGACGCGAGTGATGTCGATTTCTAGATCATTATCATGGCAGTACGCACAAAGCGTACTGAAAAAGACAAAAAAAATGAGTTAGCAGAAGAGTTTCTGCTAACTCGAGTGTCAATAATCCGTTTTGTTCAGGATTCCATTGCTAACGCAGTAAAGCGACAGAAACGGAATGCAGACAAACATGGAAGAGCAATTGTTCATTCATTTACAGTTAATGATCTAGTTCTACTCTCTACGGTAAATTTACCTAAGCGATTAGTCACTAATGTGGGTAGCAGTAAACTACTACCCAAGTTCATTGGTCCTTTCCATGTATTGCATCACAGAGGCAATGAGTACACAATAGAATTACCACGGAAGATGCGAACGCATCCTACACGTTTAAAAGGGAAAAGACATCCCCTTTTACCCTCTTCGAGTTGTCAACACAATACGGACAGGGATCACCCCACGTGAGGCACAGAAGCCCAGCCTCACGTGACACTCGATGCAATTTATACTTTGCCGCGGTTGGAGATCTTCTCTCAAATTTAACGCGATTCGCGTTAAGTTTTTGAAACCAGGCTTCGCGTCCAATGTCTTTGAAATTGCGAATTAACGCGCTCCAGGCTTGCATATGCGAGACTTTATCTCGCTTATTGATGCCACTAAACCATCGATGTTTAAGAAAAGCATCGAGATAAAAATCTTCCTCAGCGCGAAAGTTCTTCGCGCTGGGATCAAGGCCATGCAGCTTTGTCGCAATAAAAAGGGATATTTATTGTGAGGAGTAGTTTCTCCAGACAAGCTATTGATTTAGCCGTTCTGGCAAAAGCCACGGCTTCTTTTCAGGGGCGTGATGAGACATTTTACTGTCTTCACTCCCCTGAGTGGTACCCACTGAAGCAGGGGTACCACAAGAACTTTTCTTACGATGACTTACGCCATCGTCGTCACCTTGCACAGAAACACGTGCAGGTGACCTTATGGGAGATCGTACGGGCGATGAGGGATCATCCTCATCGTCGGATCCAAATAGACTGCTTACTCGTCTATCAGAATGAGCCCTCTCATTCGAAGGCTCATAGTCAGCCGCCTGACGTCTATCAGGCGACTGTTCCATTCTCCCCGAGTCGGCCATTTCATCCGACTCGCATTCGTAGTCGACCTCCAAAGAGGGGTCGTATTCACGTGGTGAATCACCACGTGCACTCGCAACATCTTGTGTTGTGCGAGTGGAAGACACTACGGCAGACGTTCCGTCTGCCGCAAGATATAACAGTGCGTCACCCGCGGCTGCACGAACCGCAGCCGAAGGCGCAGCACTATCGTCACCCCGCATGAGTTGATTCTTCATGCGATGGAATTTTAAATGATGGTTCTGACCAATCAACATCATTTTAAAAATTAAGTGGTCACATAGCGACCACTCCATTTAATGACAGTCAGAGTGATTGTCTTTCAAGGGAGTGCAATCAGCGAAAATTACTAAAACAATGCATTTTCTTCCGGAATCCTGCTAAATTGGATCAGAAAAAAGTCCAAACAAATAGGAAGAAGACTTCTGCAATCGTAATACCGACGTCCAGTGTCTCACCTTGGCGGGGCACTGCGAGAAACCTTTATTTAAAGCAGCAGGAAGATGACGATCGAGGTGCAGCGTAAATTGACAGTGCTGGGATACCCGGGCGTGGGAAAGTCGTCGCTTACCACGTGCTTTGTGGAGAATCGGTTCGTGGAGAATTATGACCCGACCATTGAAAACACCTTTCACAAAACGATCCGGGTGCGCAACGCCCACTTTGTGACAGACATTGTGGATACTGCGGGCATGGTGGGAACTTCATTAATGACTCGTGTTGTCGACATGGAGTTCACGGGAGTTTGTATTGTTCTGACGGCAGGACGAGTACGCCAACTTTTCACAAGCAGCGTCTGTGGGCGTGCATGGTTATGTGCTCGTATATTCTATCGGCTCACGCACGTCGTTTGAAAAGCTCAAGCTCATTAATGAGAAATTGGTGAACATGCTGGGCTCGAAGCCGCCGCGCGTGCTAGTCGGCAGCATGTCAGATCTAGAAAAGGCCAGGTACGTGGCTTGATGCAAAGGACGCAATTAAAAATTTATAGCGTGAGTTGTTTCATTGTAGGGAAGTGACAGTAGAAGAAGGGCAGACACTGGCTGCAAATTGGGAATGTCCGTTTGTAGAATGTTCGGCCAAAGACAATGAAAATATCAGTACGCTGGCGTGATTTTTGGGGTTAGTTGATGAACTTTTTAACGTGCATTGGTGTAGATGAGGTATTTACGTATCTAATTAAGGAGATCGAGCGCGATTCCGGGCTGCTGGAGGAAAGCGACGAATCGCGGTGTACGATGTTGTAAATGAAGTTGCAACTTAAGCAGCCGTGACCCGCGAAGATCATCCGGAGGCTTCTGCTTTAAGAAATGCAAAGAGAAGTAGTCATAGCATGAGGATTCTGACCGCTTGTATTGGGCTCGCAACAGCATGCATGACTTAAAAATGGACTTGTTTCGCACATTTGCGCAAATTATATGAGTCGCACTACTTTTTGACATATGAAAAGTTAGTCAAGCGTTGTCCATTCTCGTCACAGTAAGCAAAACCCATTTAATAGCGTATTGTGTCATGCTGCAAAGCAGAATTGTCCTTATAAGCTTGAAGATTATATTTAGATAATGCGTGTACGTGGGGCTTGCTTCATTAGAATTTTTGGATTGCCTTCTTATAGCTGCAGTCGTCTAATATTACTATCTTGCGTCGAGATAACTTTAATGCGGCCAGAACATATATAATTTTTGACGAGTATAAAATATATTTTATTTCATCACTTTTGATGACACATTTTTAAATGGTGGGCTTTTATTTTTTTCAATAGCATATGAGCTCGGGTATTAGCATGAACCAAGTTTACTTGTCAACGGTGGCCATATGCAGCATCAAATCCACAAGGCGGTTCGAGTAGCCCCACTCATTGTCATACCACGCAACAAGCTTGACAAAGTGTTCATTCAGGGCAATGCACGCATCAGCATCAAAAGTGCTCGAATGCTTGTCGTGCAAAAAGTCGTTCGACACGACTTGGTCCTCCGTATAGCCGAGGATACCCGCCAGTTCGCCTTCCGAAGCAGCCTTCACAGCAGCCTTGATCGCGTCCATTGACGCAGCCTTCTCCAGGCGGCACGTAAGATCCACCACCGACACATCCGGAGTAGGTACACGGAAAGCCATGCCCGTCAATTTCCCATTCAGCACAGGTAGCACCTTGCCAACGGCCTTGGCGGCGCCAGTCGACGATGGAATAATATTCTGGCCGCAGCCACGACCACCTCGCCAATCTTTGCCACCCTTAGCAGGTCCATCCACCGGAAGCTGCGTGGCCGTGGTTGCGTGGACTGTCGTCATAAGACCCTCCACGATGACAAAATTGTCGTTAATCACCTTGGCAAGGGGCGCAAGGCAGTTCGTTGTACAAGAAGCATTCGACACGACCGGGACTGACCCATCGTAATCCTTGTGGTTCACCCCCATCACATACATGGGTGTGTCATCTTTTGGCGGGGCCGATATAATAACCTTCTTGCACCCGCCATCGATATGAGCCTTGGCTTTCTCCGTCGTGGTAAACACACCGGTTGATTCGCACACGTACGTCGCACCGGCTTTGCCCCATGGAATCTCTGATGGGTCTCGCGCAGAATACACATGAATGACTTGACCATTGACCACCAAATTGCCGTCTCGCGTTTCCACAGTCCCGTCAAACTTGCCATGGGTCGAGTCGTACTGAAAGAGGTAGGCCATGTAGTCAAGGTCCATGAATGGATCATTTATAGCCACGACTTTCGTCTTGGGGTTTTCAATAGCCGCGCGACACACAAGGCGTCCAATGCGGCCAAAACCGTTAATTCCGATGTGTACTTCACTCATACTGGAATCGGGCGCGGAGTTCAATGCAGTGATCGCGAGCGGGCAAATTGAATTATGGGGTATCTTTTAGAATGGGACGATTGATAAAACCTTGATGATATGAAAAACCTTGAAAAGAAGACGGGAGCCGTTAGAATCAACCGTAAATTGACGTCACAAAAAGCTTAACAATGAGCAGTATCACTCTTCCTGGTATATCGTATGTTGGAAAATGGTGTTTTTCAGGCTGAAATACCGCCAGGTCCCAAGCCATCAAGAAACTGCCGTTCTCCAAAATTGTCTTTCATTTGAACATTTTGGTGTGTTGCAGGTAGAAAAGACAAAAGGTGAGCATACCATCTCGCAGGAGCAAGGAGTGTAACGGTGTACTGTTACATAAGTATTATTTCCTATGAGAGGAAATAAATAAAGAAGAATAAAATTATTATCTTCAGTAATTTTGACTTAAAAGTTCCAATATTTCCAAATTCGGTAATATTGATGCCAATCAGACATTAGCGCGATTGATTAGTTGATTTAAGTCTAAATCAACCCCGCCAATCGTTATAAGACACGATTGTGCGGCGCGCAAGGAGGCGCCACACTTAGTTAGATTTTAATATAATAAGTTCAGTGAAAGATAAGAGATCGCAACGTAGGAAACTAAATATATTAATTCGGCTTTACTTTTCCCTAATTCTTATTATTTCAGTTTCGTTTGGTAGATGAAGCCCCTTAGCTACTTAAAAAAACTTTCTCTCTACCCTTGTGTACGTGAAGTTTATAGGCACCTAACCTACACATGGTAACCATGCTGCTAATATGCCGACGCTTCTGCGTCGACCCGAAAGCTTAATGTTCGATGTTCAAGGTAGACGAAGGCGACTCTGTTATAAAATGGTTCGTCGAATTAGACAACGCCATAAAAGCTTGCCGCATCAATGATAATGCGACAAAAGTGAAATTTGACATGTCCAACTTAGCCGGACGTGCCAACTCTTGGGCCCTCGGGCTCAAGCATCACGACTCATTTCTCTTAGGTCGTATGAGGTCTTTAAGACCTGGCTCAGGCAAACCTTTGAGCCGCAACATGCCAAATTTAGGGCTCGAGCCGATCTCCTGGATTTGAAGTAGGGCAAGCGTGATCTTTACGCTGATGCCCAACATACACGATACCTTGTAAGTTGTATCGTAGGTCATCCAATTGATGAACAAACACAGGTAACTGTTTTTGTTAAAGGTCTTACAGACAGTCCTATTAGGACTCACCAACTCCGGCTAGAACTAGAGCTGATCAAGCTCTATCTGTTCCACTACAAAGGTCGCGCTTGATCAAACGATCTTCGTAGTGAAACAGAAGGACTTCAGCCTGAAATAGGATTTCGCCCATTCCGGTGCTTTTTAGTCCAAACAGACGACATTACAACGGAGGTCCAGAACCTACGAACATCTCGTATATGGAGACCGAGAAGCCTCACTTTCTTGAGTACAAACGATTGCGAAAATGCAATCGTTGTCAGAAGTCGGGCCACTACGCCTATGATTGTAGTGCCACACGCCCAGTGCCTAGTTCCACTGAGCGAAACGATCGACCTCCCGCTAGGAACAACAGAGGACGCGAATTCGACGCCGCTACGAAATCGTTACGGCGAGGCGGATTGTCAAAAGATCCACCCCTTTTAGCCATTGACCTCTATTGTTTCATTTTTTTTTTTCATTATCGGATTCATTAAAAACCGTCGGGGTCAGTAGGCGCGGAGCGCCCTACTGATCCAGCAACGTCAAAAGAAATTGCAGGGTTTTTTACGAAAGTTGCTGAACGCAAACAAACATTGTGTGCTGCCCGAGGGATGAGGTTAACCTCATCACTTTGAAAATAGTAGTTGCAAATAAAATGCCACTTAAGTCCCAAGTCGATTGTGGGCGTCGAATAATATTTTCAATCGACGCCAATCGCTAGAAGATTGCAGACTCAAATTTATTGAGCGCAATATCCCTCTAACGATAATGACACACGTTAAAGGGTAACAAATACGATAAAATCATCATCGTACAAGATTTGCAAGACAAATTTAAGTCATCCTTGGCTTACCATGGCTCAGAAAGTACGAGCCATGTATAAATTGGCAGCATCAAGCCGTGACAATGCCTGTCTCTTGTTCATCAGATGGCCAACTGATGAACGTCTTGGAGCGTCCATAAGCGTCTGGATGTCCAGACGCTTGTGGATGCTCCAAGACGTCCTACGAGTGAGGGCGATATCCTCACTGGTGGGTCGGTCATTAGTATGACTGCACAAGACCTCAGTGTAAATACCCAACACACTTGGAGTTAGATCCCGACGGCTGTGCACAAGCACAGGCAACGTCGAAGTTCGACCGTTCTGTGGGAATAAAACCCCGGATACCTGTGGTCAAAGGTCCCCAGGTACCCTTTGAAAAAAGTTCCAATGACGAAACTGAGACAATAGATGTCATAATAAACAATGGATCAAGTGTAGGCGCTTATTCACTTGAATTAATATCGCCTCCGAAGTTAACTTTGGAGATAACTCAAATGCTAACGCTAGAACCGAAACGGCTCTTGCGTGATCTGCGTAGTGGCAAAGTCAAGCAGGCCTGATGACAACTACGTGGCCGATATTCGTTCGGCAATAGTATTTCCTAAAAGCGAACGACGAACAAGAAATAGCGTTTGACAAATTCTTTGCCGAACGCTTAGCAGCGGGCCATGTGAGGGAGTCAAATTCCCACATAGTTCCTCGACCTTCTGTATGCGTAAATACAACAGGAGGATGGAGAAATGTGCATGCATCCAATAAATTGAACGCTGCAACTGTACCGGCTCAAACGCCGATACCACGAAAAGACGTAGTTTTGATGGTATATCAAAGAGTACTATATTTTTATTTATTAGTCAATGGATCTGATGGATGGATTCTATCAGATCCTTACGCGTGAACAAGATATTCCGTTCACAGCAGTAAGCACCCCAAGCGGTATGCTATGGGAGTGGCTAGTCATGCCACAGGGACATAGTAGTGCCCCTGCGACATTCAACAGATTTGTAACCAATCTGTTAAGATCGGTGCGGGCATTTGCACGGGCTATTTTGATAAGGTCTTCGTTCATAGCAGAGCCATGATTGGAAAGTCGGATTTTGAAGTACATCGTACCCACGTCCAAAAGGGTTTTACACTAATGAGTCAGCACGAGTTGTATGCAAACCTCAAGAGGTGTTTATTCGCTGCAAGCGAAATAGCACTTCTTGGGTGCACCGTGTGTAAACACGGTGTAAGCCCGGATCCAAAAAGAATAAGAAGATCGCCGATTGACCTGTGCCAGTCGATGTAAAGGGACTTAGAAAGTTTTTGGCTTAGCGGCGCAGCTGCACAAGTACCTACGCAATTATGCCGAAATGACAGTATCTCTTTTTTTCTTTGTTGAAGAAAAACGTTAAGTGGTCATGGAACGTTGATTGTCAGCGCTCCTTTGAAGGTATCGAGCAACGCTTGATGCAATCGCCAACTTGGCAATTGCTGACTAGGACCAAGCTTTTCATGTGGTCTGTAAACGCCAGCGATTTTGCAATCGGCTGTGCGTTAACGCATTATGACACAGACGGCGCAGAGCGCGTCGTCAATCGCGTCAGCTTCAACCAGCTGAACGCAACTACCCTGTGCATGGCAAGAACGACTTGCCATGAAATATGCATTGGCTAAGCTTAGGGTCAATCTCTTTAAAGATAGACCCTTCATTGTATATACAAACCATGCGTCTTTACAGACGGCCGTAAACAGTCCACACCTCCCACAAAAAATAGTGCGATGGCTGTCTTTCTTCGCCGGGTACAACTTCTCCGTGGAATATAAATCTGGACGAATTAATGTCGTCACTGATGCCCTTTCGCGCCGGCCCCATTTTGAGCCGGCTGCGCGAATCAAAAGTGAGCATAAGGCCATGTTGCAACATAAAGTGTTCAGTCGTCGACGACCTTAGAAGAGCTTATCAAGAAGATATAGCTCTTAAAGGGTTGATGGATTACCTTAGAAATCCATCCCAACAATCCTTAAAAGAATTGTCGAAATTGCATAGATCCTCAACAGATCGATTCACAACACGAAACGGGTTACTGTATTACACAGCCATTGCTGGTTACACACCTCGTGTCGTCATCCCCACCACAATGATTCGCGTTTACGCATCATGTACGAGTACCATGATGCACCAATAAGGGGTCATCGTGGACGTGAGAAGACCTATTTCACGGTAAGTCGCGCCACGCCACTATGATTCTGTCCGCAAGTACATACGTGCTTGCAATGTTTATCAACGGGTGAAGTTTAGCGCTTCATCAGTGCTTCGTTACAGCATCTGCCTGGTCCGGCAGAGTGTTGGCAGTCTGTATCCATGGACTTCGTCTTCGGATTTCTTGAAGACGAGCAAAAGAATAATGGTATTCTTGATTTTGTTGATGGTTTCAGCAAAATGGTACATCTTGCTGTGGTACCTGAGTCGATCTGAGTCAGAGGCTGTGCTCGTGTCTTTGTCGACACGATATTTCGACTCCATGGCTTACTCCGCAAGCTGGTCTCAGATCGAGACCCTAGATTCACGGCGGAATTTTGGCAAATTGTGTTCAAATCACTTGGAACACAACTAAAAATGTCAAGTTCTGATCATGCTGAAACAGATGGTCGGGTGTAGCCGGCAAACCGTATTCTTGAAGAGATACTTCGCGGAAACGTCCCCTCTTTTAAGAGTTGGAGGGATTCTTGCCGATGGTAGAATTCGCCATCAACAATTTAGTGCATGCTTCCACAAAGCATACACCATTTTTTGTGAATGGCTTACGCCACCCACGTATACCAGCCTTATTTGAGAGTGACCTTATCCAAGGGGGGAGGTACTTGCTCGAGCAAAGAAACCTCAAGCTCTTGCTCATAACGCAACAGCACTAAGGTCAATGCGATGGATACCATTGTTGGTTTAATTAATATTGAAGTGGACAAAATCAGCAATAACAATACGCTATTACTGACCTTGACAACGATACTGAAAGACTCAGCATCAAAAACAAAATTATTAATGAGAGCGATAATACTCTCAATAATGAGGAGATTGATATCTCCACAGTGCGAGCCGAAAACAAAAATAAAACCGAGTCAGTAGGCGATTTACTGTTCGTTAGAAAAGCAGGGGTCCGTTACGTACAGGATTTTATCGCTGATGCGGTGGACAAACACAAACGGAACTCTGACAAAAATGTAAGAGCAAACATACTTTATTTAATGTCAATGACCTAGTCCTACTTTCTACGGTAAACCTACTAAAACACGTAGTGATGAATGTAGGCAGTAATAAAATGCTGCTCAGATATATCGGCCCGTTTCGTGTACTATATAGCTAAGGCAACGCATACACGATCGAGCTGCTACGCATCCTACGTTTTATGCTGGGCGTCTCCACCCGTACCATCAGTACAAGGCTTCTTCCGATTCCAGCTTACACTGGTACGGTCAAGGGCATCCACCAAAACCTAAGGGTTCAAAGCCAAAGACTTATTGGCTCGGAACAGAGTCTGCTTCTCTTCAACCAGGCGATCCACTCTTTCCTCCAAGGAACAGATCTTCTGACGAGATCTCACCAGCTCATTTTGAAGGACTGATGTGTCCTTTCGTTCACCAGATGATCAGTCGCA
Organism: Bremia lactucae; assembly: GCF_004359215.1. Taxonomy (NCBI): domain Eukaryota; phylum Oomycota; class Peronosporomycetes; order Peronosporales; family Peronosporaceae; genus Bremia; species Bremia lactucae. The sequence goes on from NC_090620.1 coordinate 1,913,627, forward strand.
ATCTGCGCACAATTTCTCAAATGGTCATGAGAAACATTACCGACTGTCACCTCTAACACCAGAAAGTGGCATCGATGAAGAATTCCGTCTCAACCTCACCAAGCTTGTGAAGCATGAATGAGTCGATTAGCGGAACATGATATCGGTCGCTGGTCATAACAGCCCAATGAATTAGACTAAACTTGGAGAGCAACCAAGGCCTTTTTTCAGGAGCGAACCGCAACGTATTGCTGCCCCACTCCTCTTGGATCATTTAGAGTGAACGTTAACTTGGCCCTGGGAGCGATCCCTAAAATCACTCCTTCCCTAGTGATGCAAACTAGCACTACCAGCAGCACTTTTCCCTTCGCGACCACTTAGTTCCTGGTGACGCATACTAACGCCACCACAGTGGTCATCGCCCACGGAGTCATCTGATGATGAACTCCTCACAAAATAGATCCGATGAATCGAACGACCTCGTCATTACCTCTCTGCTTGTAACGTTCGATGCCAAAGATTTAACGGACTCACCCTTGGGTGATCCAGCGGCCTTTACAGTAGATACTGAGTTAAACGATGTAGGTGACTTGTCACCGTCACCAGAAATGTCATCAACAGATGACATATTTCAGTCACCTCACTCGGACTAGGAGGTGACGTTTTTCCCGCAGCAGACGCGCTAGCGTCTGCAGAAACATCGTGCATCACCAAGAGCTGCACTGATCCGTTTGCGGCCTCACGGCCCACTCGCACAGACTTATTCGTTGCCATCTTGATCAAAATCAATTAATGAAAATTAAAACGGTATTTTGACACAAACCAATAATGCAAAATTACAGGAAAAGACATGACAGTATTTTCTATCACCCTATTCAGTCACTATAGTGACAGTTGGTTAGGGGGAGAGGTGATGTAACGGAGTGTTCAGTTGCATAAGTATTAATTCCTGTAAGAGGAATAATAAATATTAGTTGCTATGAGATGAAATAAATAAAGAAGAACAAAACAATTATCTTTAGTAATTTTGACTCAAATAGTTGCCGAATTCAGTGATATTGATGCCAACAAGACATTAGCTCTATTGATTGGTTGATTTAAGTCTTAATCAACCCCGCCAATCGTTGTAAGACACGATCGTGCGGCGCGCAAGGAGGCGCCTAAATTTATTAGAGTTTAATATAATAAGTTCAGTAGTAGATAAAAGATCGCTACGTAGGAAACTAAATATGTTAGTACAGTTTTACTTTTCTCTAATTCTAATCCTTTGAATTACCTTTGGTGGCTAAAGCCCCTCAGCTACTGGATAACTTCCTCTTTACCCTTGTGTACGTGAAGTTTCGAGGCATCAAACCTACACTGTAATCAGTGTAAGCTTTACTAGTACTGATCAGTACTAGTGAAGGGTGCCCCGTTACAAAGAGCAGCTGCAAATCAGGGTGGTTGTCGGTATGCCACAGGGCTTAAGTAGAGCATGGCCGCAATAGGCGAGCCCGCCTACATAATCAGTATGTAGGCGGGCACGTCTTAATGCGGCTACGCTCTTCTTAAGCACACCCTAGCACAGCGAGGAAGCGGTTTGACCGTCTTCTCTCATGTGCAGTGAGGTTGTTGGTGGGCGCCTAAGCGATCTCACCCAACGAACTATAAGAAAGTGTTGGTGATACATTTCCTCTTTGAAACGCTTCTTTGGAGACCTTCCCTAGCTCCGTTTAAATACTTTATGAGCCCACTGGCGGGTGATGAAGTATTTAGGGGCGCAACAAACGATTACGCAGGGAAAATGCGTATAAGAAAGAAGCGCAGGTGGCTACTCGCGAAAGGGCACGACTGAGAAAGAGTACTTGGGCGCTCGCGAAAGGGGTGTGCCAAGTGGAATCCTTACCAGGCAGCGACATTGCCGCAGGGCTGGCTAAGATTTCTTCTCTTTTAGACTCGATGGATAAATAGCGTCAGGGGCCAGGGCAATACCATTCTGAGGGCCAAGTAATACCACCTCTTAATTTGTATGCAGGCTAACTTGGATCGATGAGGCAGGCCACACGATGAAACGTGAAAGTGGACCTTGGAGTTGGGTTACAGACATCAAGTGTTTTCGCTAAGCGAAGTGGAGTACATGGTTTATGTAACGGGGTGTGTCGTTACATGAAATTAACACTTAAAGGTTGTTAATTAATATATTATCTAAAAGGTAGATAATATTTGGAGAATATTACTTTATATAGTAATATTCTAAAAGCTTATCCATTAATAGATATAGACCATTACATCTACTTCTCCGCGGTCCGGCCAGCGCTAGACGCGCACAAAGAGAAAGACAGATAAGACTTTTAGTACATGTTTTGTATTAGTTTATAATTAAGTAAGTATTAAGAAGATAGACAAGAAGAACTTATATATATTAATACAGTTTTTAATCAACCCTCTTTAAAGCAAGTGTTTTAAATAAAGTCTACCACTGCACGTACTAGTATACGTGAAGTGACGTGAGGCACCACTCGCACTGAGGCAGTGCGAAGTGGACTTGTACTGAAGCAATGCGAATTGGGCTTGTACTGAAGCAGTACAAGTCAGTATTGCCCCGTACACCTGGTAGCACTTTGTAGTCCGTCCAAGGATCCCAGTTCAATCATTTAACATGGACATGTCAGATGATAATGGAAATATGCATCACGTTTCGCGTGATAGCTACTCCTTTCTAAGTGACATAGAAAGGAGTGCGGTCAAACGAATGAGTTCGACCGTAGGAAATGATGCAATCTTGGCAATGCTGTCAAATTTGGACAGAGATGCCCCTATTCAGTCATCGCCAAGTTCATACAACATAAACTTGACGAGATGAAGGAAAAGGTAGCTTTGCTGAATTCGCAAGGCCCTCAACAGGCAGAACTGTTGAGGGTACAACAGGTATAGACCCCTATACCTAAGATGACGCACACGCGTCGTCCCGAAACCTTAAAGATTGACATCTCTAAGTATAGGGGAGTCGAAGAAGGCTCCCTCTAAAGATGGTTTGTCGAGTTGGACGATGCCATAAGTGCTCGTCACATCGTCGACGAGCAACTGCAAATCGCATTTGCTCAATCAAACTTGGCAGGTCGTGCCAAAACTTGGGCATTGGGCCACAAGTTGCGCGACCCATATGTCTTTAGGTCGCTAGCTTTTAAAGCCCGGCTCAAACAGATGTTTGAACTTCCTAAGGCTGAGTTCAGAGCTCGATCAGAGCTTCTGAAACTCAAGCAAGGCAAGCGTGATGTTCACGCATATGCCCAGCACATACGACTCTTAGCGATTTGTATCGCAAACATTCATGAACACACGTGTATTACGGTGTTCATGCAAGGTCTTGCGGATGGTCCCGTAAAGACCCACCTGTTCCGCTTGGTACTAGATACGCTTGAAGAAGCATTACCAGTTGCGGAATAGGAGGACTTAAGCTTGTGACAGGCTCAAGCTGGTTTGTCATCATATCGTCCTTCAAGACGAAACAAGCTTGGAGGTCCAGAACCTATGGACCTCTCTTTTGTCAAAAGCGATTAACCTCGCTTATCGAACAATTAGCGATTGCAGAAATGCAATTGCTGTCAAAGTTAGGACATTACGCTCATGAGTGTAGTGCTCCACGCCCAGTACCGAGAGGTACTGAACGTAATTATGGACCGAATGCCAAAAAGAGCAACGGTCGCGGGTCCGACGTTGTTGAGAAATCGCAAAAGCGAAGCGGACCGCAAAAAAAACGGTCGGGGTCAGTAGGGGCGCAACGTCCTACTGATATAGCAACCTCAAGAGAATTTGCAAATCTTTTGACAAAAGTTGCTCCAGACACACAGTCATTTTGGGTCTCTGCGCCTGGCGATGAGGTATCCCTCATCACCTTAAAGTTAAAAGTGACACAAACTCTGCCACTTGGAGCCCTATTGGACTGCGAGCGTGTCATCAGACGTATAAACGTTAACGGGTGCAATGGAAAGACGAATAACTTTATTCGTCGCCAGACGCTTGAGGTCGTAGGCGCGCGACATCCCCCCAACGAGGATGACGGTGCGTCTAGCGACAAGCGTATCGATAACAGTAATGAAACGCGTAGTGAGATTTCACCACACGTTAAAAGATTAACAGTACGATGATGATTTTATCGTACTGGATTTGAATGACAAATTTGATGTCATTCTTTGTTTACCTTGGCTCAGAAAATACGAGCCAAGGATCAGCTGGCAGCATCGATCCGTAAGATGCCTGTCACTTGTTCAACAGATGACCATCTGATGAACGTCTTGGAGCGTCCTCAAGCGTGTGGATGTACTACGACTGAGTGCGATGGCCTCACTTGTGGTACGGTCGTTAGTACGACTGCACAAGATCACAGTGTGATTATTAATCACCCTGTGGAGTCATTTGCCGGTGGCTGTGCGAATGCACAGGCAGCGCCGAAGGTCAACCACTCGAATTTGTCGAGTGGATCGAGACATGAATGTACACCTAGCAGGCGACATTCAAGGAAGATATCGATTGCCCAAAAAGGACATCATGACGATCCTAGGTCGAGTAGAGAGTCGACCATAGAGGACCCGACTGTGATAGCGCAACCACAGTCAAAAGTCGTTGAGGGAATAAGTCCCCACGTACTTGAGGAGAAATCTCCTCACAATAGTTAATACTGAAGTGACTAGACTTCAGCATCACGAGGGATAAATCTCTCGGCAGGCTGTGAAAAAGGGGTCCCATGAAAAATCGAGACATTTGATGTCTTGGTTACTTACGGATCAAGAGCAGGCGCTTATACTCTTGATCTGTATACGCCTCCGAAGTCAATTTCGGAGACACCTGATCAGTTCTTGAGAGATCTGCGTACTCGTCGCAGAGGACGAAGACGTTATCGATATTCGGTCAGCGGTTGTATAAAGCGTTTGTCTTAAGTGACCAGTTGTATATTTTGGGAAAACGTAAAACTGGTCACTTAATACAAACCCTTAATACAAGAATTCGATTGAGTTTTGGGATGTATTCCCTGAAACATTTTCATGCTAGTTGCCTAAGGATAGAGGCACTCGACATGACATCGAGCTCAAACCAAGCTCAAAGTACTGTGTCATGAAGCAGTAGCCACTGCCTCGTGAACATGTACTTGTGATCGATAAATTCTTAACCGATCGAATTAAAGCGGGCCATGTAAGGGATTCAACCTCCCCACATAGCTCTCCGACCTTTTGTGTGCAAAAGGCCACAGGAGGGTGGCGGATAGTGCACTCACTCAACAAACTGAATAGGTATCGGCGTTGAGCCGGTACCGTTGCAGCATTATACTAAGAGTACGATCTTTTCGTCTATGGATCTGATGGATGGGTTCTATCAAATCCATATGCGTGAACGGGACATTCCGTACACAGCAGTGAGCACTCCCAATGGGATGCTCAGGGAATGACTAGTAATGCCGCAGGGGCTTAGTAACGCCCCTGCAACATATAACGGATGCGTAACGATTCTTTTGTGACTGGTGCGAGAATTTGTACCGGATTGTTATGACGATGTATTCGTCCATAGCCGGTCCATGGATGGAAAGACGGACGTAGAAGTTCATAAAACTCACGTTAGTCAGGTTCTTAAACTTTTGCAAAAGCATAAGTTGTAAGCAAATTTCAAGAAGTGAAATTCGCTGCAATCGAAATACCACTTCTTGGGTGCATTGTAGGCAAACACGGCTTGCGCCCTGATCCCGAAATGATAAAGGTGATCACCGACTGGCCAGTTCCAGTCGATGTCATGGAACTTAGAAAGTTCCTTGGTTTAGCGGCGTACTTGCACAAGTACTCACGCAATTATGCCGAGATGACAATTCATCTCTCTCGTCTCGAAAAAAATACAAGAAATGGATATGGAACGCTGGTTGTCAGCGCTCCTTTCAAGGTATCAAGCAAAGCTTGATGCATTCGCCCATATGGCGATTCCAGATCAAGACAGACCATTCCATGTGGTCTGTGACGCCAGCAATTTCGCAATCGGCTGCGCGATAATGCAATACGACACAGACGGCGCGGAGCGCGTCGTCAGTTACCAATCGCGTCAGCTACAACCAGCTGAACGCAATTACCCAGTGCATGACAAGGAGTTCTTTGCCATGAAATATGCATTATCTAAATTTAGGGTCTATCTCCTCGGAGATAGATCGTTCATCGTATATACGGACCTTGCGTCATTACGCACGGCCGTAAACAGTCCACACCTCTCGCAAAGAATGGCGAGGTGGCTGTCCTTCTTCGCGAAGTATAACTTCTACGTCGAATATAAACCAGGACGGCTTAATGTCGTCGCTGATGCGTTATCACGCCGACCCGATTTCGAGTCAGCTGTGCACCCCAACAGTGAAAGTGATCTTACTGTTGCAACACTCACTACTAGTGCTCCGTCATCAACCTTAGTTGATGACATAAAGAAAACCTATAAAGAAGATAAGGACCTTCTATGTTTGATGGATCATTTAATGAATCCATCCGATAAATCTTTTAAAGATTTACCGGCTTTGTATCGATCGTCATCCGATTGATACACGACACGCAATAATTTATTGCATTACGATCGTCATCCGATTGATACACGACACGCAATAATTTATTGCATTTCACAGCCGTTACCGGCGACACTCCACGGGCCTTCGTCCCAACTCACAATGATTTGCACTTGCGCATCGTGTATGAGTTGGTCACGATGCAACAACAAGTGAACATTGTGGACGTGACAAGACTTATCTCACAATAAGTCGCGACTTTTACTGGCCCCGCCAGTATCAGTTCGTGCTTGCGAGGTTCAACGGGTGACGCCTGGTGACGCCAGACCTTCTACCCGTGCGCGTCTTTAACCTCTACCACTCCCGACAGAGTGTTGGCAGTCGGTATTTATCGAATTCATTTTCGGATTTCCCGAAGACGATCACAAAAACAATGGAATCCTTGTTTTTGTAGACAGATTCAGCAAGATGGTACATCTTGCTGCAGTACCGGAGTCGATTACGGCTCCGGGTTGTGCCCGTGTCTTATCGACATGGTTTTCAAACTCCACGGTTTACCCCGTGAATTGGTATCGGATTGAGATCATCGATTCACAATGGAGTTCTGTCAATCCGTGTTCCGAGAGATCGGAACACGGCTGACTATGTCAATACCCGATCGCCCAGAAACGGATGGTCAATCAGAACGGTAAATCGCGTGTTTGAAGAGATACTTCGAGATTACGTCCAATCGTATCCGAATTAATGCGAGTTTTAGTTGATGGTCGAATTCGCCATCAATAATTAGGTGCATGCGTCAACAACGCAAACACTCATCTTCGTGAATGACTTACGCCATCCTCTCATTTCCATCCAATTAGAGGGATCCTCTTGTTTAAGGGGGGGGGGCTCGCACGAGCAAAACCATTTCTGGCGCATGCTCATCATGCGTCGAAGTTAACAACGACGCGAATGAGGTCGATGTCGATTGCTTCGACATCGAAGATGAGATAAATCTCATGGCAGTGCGCACAAAGCGCACTGAAAAAGTCAAAACAAATTAGTCAGCAGAGAGATTCCTGCTGGCTCGAGAATCAGTAATCCGTTTCATACAGGATTTCATTGCTAACGCAGTGGACCGTCAGAAACGGAACGCAGACAAACATGGAAGAGCAAACGCTCTTTCATTTAAAATTAATGATCTAGTGCTACTCTCTACGGTAAATTTACCTAAGCGTTTGGTCACTAATGTGAGTGGCAGTAAACTACTACCCAAGTTCATTGGGCCTTTCTGTGTACTGCATCGCAGAGGCATTGCGTACACAATAGAATTGCCACGTAGGATGCGAATACATCCTACGTTTTACGTTTGTGGGCTCCGCCCGTACCATTAGTACGCGGTTACTTACGAGGACAGATCCGACCATCTCTTTTAAGAATTCATGCAAGATTCTCGTGGTCACGAACCACATTCTTATGCTGAATCTGGAGATTTTCATATCGGGTCCGAAGGTCCTCGGAACCGTGATAATCTAGCGACGGTTCATCGCGAAGAGCGTGATAAGTCCGTTCGTACTCCGTCATTGAGAACGCACTCTTTGAACGGTTTTCAACCGTTCGATATGGTGAACCTGCACCGTCTACTCCAATGGTTGACGCTTACCGTGCTCGTGTTCAAACCCTCCTCCCAATAAATAAGGCTAGCGGTCGTGTTTGTCGATCTTCGACTCTAGATCCGACGCACGGTTCGGATCTAACTTTTAATCCGCCACCACAACCACTGGTGAATTACCACGGTTGTCACTGTTTTTTAGTGGAACGTATTCTAAACCCCGTGATTTGAAGGGGCAGCGAACGAGTCGTCTGGTTCGCTGGAGTGGTTATCCACCTTCGCATGACACATGGGAGCATTGTTCCCAGCTGGTTGTTGACGTTGAGGGCCTTGTCTGTCAGTATGACGAGACTCATCCGATGGATCAGATGAGACATTTTATTGGTTCACTCCCTTGAGTAGTACCCACTGAAGCAGGGGTACCACAAAAACTTTTCTTACGATGGGTTACGCATCGTCGTCACCTTGCACAGAGATACGTGCAGGTGACCGTATGAGAGATGGTACGGGCGATGAGGGATCATCCTCACCGTCGGATCCAAATAGACTCTTTACTCGTCTATTAGAATGAGCCCTCTCATTCGAAGGCTCATAATCAGCCGCCTGACGGGTATCAGGCGACTGTTCCATCCTCCCCGAGTCGGCCATTTCGTCCGACTCGCACTCATAATCGACCTCTAAAGAGGGGTCGTACTCACGTGGTGAATCACCACGTGCACTCGCAACACCAAGTGTTGTGCGAGTGGAAGACACTACGGTAGACGGAACGTCTACCGCAAGAGATAACAATGCGTCACCCGCGGCTGCACGAACCGCAGCCGAAGGTTCAGCACTATCTTCACCCCGCATGAATTGTTCCTTCATGCGATGGAATTCAAAATGATGGATCTGACCAATCAAAAACATTTTAAAATTAAGTGGTCATTTACCGACCACTCCACCTAATGACATTCGGAGTGATTGACGTTTAAGGGAGGGGTGATGTAACGGGGTGTATCGTTACATGAAATTAACACTAAAAGGTTGTTAATTAATATTATCTAAAAGGTAGATAATATTTGGAGGAAATTACTTTATATAGTAATTTCCTGAATTCTTATCCATAAATAGGTATAGACCATTATGTCTATTTATTCCGCAGACTAATCAGCTGTAGAAGTAATCAAAGAGAGTTACGAGATAAGATAGATAAGAATTCATTTACATGTTTAGTATTAGTTTATAGTTAAGTCAACATTTACAAAGATAGATTAACAAGACACTTAACTATATTAATACAGTTTTCATTTTACACTCTTAAGCTAACTTGCCTTAAGAGAAGTCTTCCTCTATACGTACAGTGTACGTCACCTAACGAGAGGCACCACTCACATCTGAAGCAGTGTGAAGTGGACTTGTACTGAAACAGTACAAGTCGCAGTGCCCCGTTACACCACCCATTCGCGCCTCCAGCAGCCATTGGCGGGATTGATCTGAAGACTCAATCAAACAATGACCAAAACTGTCGCAATCCTGCTGCAATATTACCATATGTGTCAATATTGTAAAGTAAATTATCGAAAGATCCTAATTATGATCTCCTTCATTGTTCCTCTCATACGTGAATATAAATCTGTTCGAGACACCCCGTTACATCCCACCCCTAAACCAACAGTCACTATAGCCACTGATGCAGAGTGACAAAAAGTACTATTGCGTCTCCCTATAAGGGACTACTTGTTTGTATTTTAATTCCAAATTTTGTGCATGGTGACTAAATCGTGCGCATCGCCTTTAAGGAAGGGCAACTTTATTGATCTGGAATAACCAACGAACGATACAAAATTCCTCTGCTCAACTCATCCAAGCTTCGAAAGCCTGGTGAGTATGAATGCGAATTCTCCATCGATGCTTTTTTTCGTCATCGATAATACACTGGCAAGCGTGCCAAGGATGTGCATCTCTTGTTTAAAGCTTAGGATACTTTTGTACAGAACGTACAAAGCGTAGAAACTGGATACGGTACGTGATCGGTGTACACATATGTTGTGCCGTAGGCAGGGTAACTTTGCTTCACGTGCGAAGACTCATGCCCCTGCTGCATCAAATACGCAGTAAATGCACCTAAAGAGGCGTAATCTCTAAAGGGTCCCCACTAGAGGAAGTGCTGAAGCACAATTTCAGCCGTTAACGCTGGCAGCCATGAAGGCATACCACCTGACAAGCTCATTAGTCTCTGACATAAGAGAGAGCTACAGTCAGGACGACCATTGTCGCCTGCTGTCGGCACTTTGGTGAACGAAAGGTTACCCTTCCGTCGCACCTGAAAGCTAAGTTAATTCGCTTTAGTCACAGCGATTGCCTGTTATGGCATCAGCTGTCACCTTGATATCCCTTGATAATCTATGTGCCTCATGACACAGATTTCAAGCTGATGATCCTTCAGGAGCTCCATGATGCACCATCTAATGGGTATCTGGGCCGTGAAAAGACATTCTTACGAGTGTCAGAGGAATTTTGGTGGCCACACCTATATAGATGGGTGGCCAACTACATTCGCTATTGCGAACAGTGTCAGCGCATTAAGCCTGCACCGTCCAGCAGTGCGCCACTAAAGCCGCTACCGATTCAAACCAACTGTTGAAAGTCACTAAGCCTGGACTTCATGTTTGGCATGCCGCCCGATCATAAGGGTCGGACAGGGCTAGTCGTCTTTGTAGACAGACTGACCTAAATAGTGAATTTAGCCCCATGTAAGACATCGATCACAGGCAAGGAGGCAGCTCTCTTGTTCCTGGATCATGTTTACCGACTACACGGGATGCCCGAGTCCATAGTATCGGACCGGGATCCACGTTTTACGTCTGGTTTTTGACGACATGCGTTCGAGCTGCTAGGTAGCAAGCTCCACATGTCGACCGCAGATCACCGTCAGACCGATGACCAAAAAGAACGTGCCAATCGGGTCGTGGCGGATGTCTTACGCACGATA
>NC_090620.1:1924769-1928137 GCF_004359215.1 Bremia lactucae
CTCCTAATGTGAATGCACCCATGTGCATCACATCCACAAGGGTTGGTCACAAATGTGCACCACACCCGAGTGTTGGGTCTAATTACTATTATTTAGTAATTGACCATCCCCTTAAGTACCAAATGTACTTAATGGGGACTGTGTAACATTAGGGCAACTTTAGCACGTTACAACAACAAAGTAATAGCGATAACGCTATTGCTGACTTTGATAGCGTGTAAAAATGGATCAAACAAATATAGAGGGCTAAGATCGTCTTGTGTTATTACGGAGTGAGTCACTACTTACTCACTTGTATCTTGATCCTAGCCAAGGTAATACCATCTAGCACTTGCAGCCCATCCTACAGCGTGCCCTGGGCGTCGGTTTCGGGATGTGGAACGTCTTGATCAACCTATTTTCCAACACTCCTTCCCGACTACCATGGTATTGCATCCACTCTTGTGTTAATCAACACCAATAAGGTCGCATAAAATCCTTCAGTCGCGGTGCAGCCAGCTGCTTAGCAGGATATCCGCCTCCAAAAATCCTTCAGTCGCGGTGCAGCCAGCGGCTTAGCAGGATATCCGCCTCCACTTTTATCGGTACATACGTAGTCCGGTGTCAGTAGACCCTTAGCGTGCAGGTCGCGGACAAATTTAAACTTGATGTCTACATGTTTTGCCTGTGCTCTGCTGGTCTCACATTCTATTTGCTTTATGGCCGCCTGATTGTCCATGGCCATAGGTTTGGGCAACTTCACATTCATACCCACATTTAAGCACAATTGTCGAATACCAATAGCCGCGACAAACTCTGCCCCAGCGGTGGGGAGCGCGACGGCTCCCTGTTTCTTTGTTTGCCAGGTTATCATCATGCATTTAATTCAACAATTAAGCCAGTGACAATTTTACGGTCAGCCTTGTCGCCTGCATTGTCGGCGTCTTATATATATTCCACTTAAAAATCAAGGTCATAGTACACGGCAGGTCGCATCCGTTATTTTATCATGGCCGTATCATTCAAGTACCGCAGCGGTCACTTGTCCATTTTGAAGTCGGCTACCGTGGAGGAATGTGTGCGCCTGGTTGCTCGATGCACCGCATAGGCAATGTCAGGCCAAGTGCAACGCGCTATCCACAGCAAACTCTCCACAAGCGATTGAAAACACTTAATCGTGGGATTCTTAATAGTTCCTGTGCATCTTTTCGTCCTCCGCGATCGAGTCTTCGCCACCGATGGGGACACGTACGCTGTTTGCGTTATCAAGCTTTAATTTCTTTAACAACTCCAAGACAGCAGAAGCTTGTCCAAGCCCATAACCGTATAAGGTCCACATGTTCCGACATGTTGCTGCAGCAGATCAGTACTTAGTTACAGCTGGCTCATCATTATTTCGTATTCGGGGATCGGGCTGTCGCTTGGGCTTCCGTCACTCGTGGGCTGCGGTGCGGGGGGGGGGGTCACTATCCAGTGGCGGCGTCACCAGGCCGAGCGCGCACCGCGCTGGTTGCCTTAGTCTCGAGGCTATCATTGCCATCCGTACAGCAACGCTAATCGTGCAGGCTTGATCGCTTATTAGGCTCATAACCTGAAAAATGGATCAAACAAATTTAGAGGATAAGATCGTCTTGTGTTGTTAAGGAGTGAGTCACTACTCACGCTCTTGTATCTTGATCCAAGCCAAGGAATTGCCGCTTAACCCTTGCAGCCCATCCTAGCGTGTGCCCTGGCGTCAGTTCCGGGAAGTGGGACGTCTTGATCAACCCATTATCCAACAGAAACAGTCAGCATTGCAAACAACAATATTAGTGAGATCAATAATGCTCTCACTAGAGAGGAGAATGACATCTCCGCAGTGCACACCGGTCGCACTGAAAGCAAAAACAAAACCGAGTCAGCAGGAGAATTCCTGTTGGTTAGAAGCAGTGGTCCATTTCGTACAGGAATCTATTGCTGACGCGGTGGACAAACAGGAACAGAACTCTGACAAAAATGGAAGAGCAAACATTCTTTCATCTATTGTAAACGATCTAAACCTACTGTCTACGGTAAATCTACCAAACACGTAGTGTCGAAGGGGGGCAGTAATAAATTACTGCTCAGACATATCCGCTCATTTCGTGTGCTGCACCGCCAAGAAAATGCATACACGATCAATGTAACGGGGCACTGCGACTTGTACTGTTTCAGTACAAGTCCACTTCACACTGCTTCAGTTGTGAGTGGTGCCTTTCGTTAGGAGACGTACACTGTACGTATAGAGGAAGACTTCTCTTAAGGCAAGTTAGCTTAAGAGTGTAAAATGAAAACTGTATTAATATAGTTAAGTGTCTCTTAATCTATCTTTGTAAATGCTGACTTAACTATAAACTAATACTAAACATGTAAATGAATTCTTATCTATCTTATCTCGTAACTCTCTTTGATTACTTCTACAGCTGATTAGTCTGCGGAATAAATAGACATAATGGTCTATACCTAGTTATGGATAAGAATTCAGGATATTACTAAATAAAGTAATATCCTGCAAATATTATCTGCCTTTTAGATAATATTTTAATTAACAATCTTTTAGTGTTAATTTCATGGAACGATACACCCCGTTACACCACCCCTCCCTTAAACGGCAATCACTCTGAATGTCATTAGATGGAGTGGTCGCAATGTGACCACTTAATTTTTAAAATGATTTTGATTGGTCAGATCCACCATTTTAAATTCCATCGCATGAAGAAACAATTTATGCGGGGTGATGATAGTGCTGAGCCTTCGGCTGCGGTTCGTGCAGCCGCGAGTGACGCACTGCTATCTCTTGCAGTAGACGTTCCGTCTACCGTAGTGTCTTCCACTCGCGCAACACTTGGTGTTGCGAGTGCACGAGGTGATTCACCACGTGAATACGACCCCTCTTTGGAGGTCGACTACGAGTGCGAGTCGGATGAAGTGGCCGACTCGGGGAGAATGGAACAGTCGCCTAATACCCGTCAGGCGGCTGACTATGAGCCTTCGAATGAGAGGGCTCATTCTGATAGACGTGTAAACAGTCTTTTTGGATCCGACGATGAGGATGATCCCTCATCGCCCGTACGATCTCTCGTACGGTCTCCATACGGTCATCTGCACGTGTCTCTGTGCAAGGTGACGACGGTGGCGTAAGTCATCGTAAGAAAAGCTCTTGTGGTACCCCTGCTTCAGTGGGTACCACTCAGGGGAGTGAAGACAGTAAAATGTCTCATCTCGCTCCTGAAAAGAAGCCGTGGCTTTTGCCAGAACGGCTAAATCAATAGCGTGTCTGGAGAAACTACTCCTCACAATAAATATCCCTTATTTATTGCGACAAAGCTACATGGCCTTGATCCCAGCGCGAAGAACTTTCGCGCTGAGGA
>NC_090620.1:1935924-1937315 GCF_004359215.1 Bremia lactucae
CTATACCTATTTATGGATAAGAATTCAGGATATTACTATATAAAGTAATATCCTCCAAATATTATCTACCTTTTAGATAATATATTAATTAACAACCTTCAAGTGTTAATTTCATGTAACGATACACCCCGTTACAATCAAGCTACCTCGTAGGATGCCTACGCATCCATCCTTTTATTTCGGACGTCTCAGAACGCAACTGTTTCGCTTTCATCAAGGTTATGCTCAATCTTATTTTAATGACATTTTTTTCCATAGTTGTGCGGAGCAGGTTGTGGTGAACCACATAGACCATTTGCGAGCAGTGCTCGAGTGCATGCGTACATAAAAATTGTATGCCAATGCATCTAAATGCATTTTTGGCGCAGGAGAAATTCCTTTATTGGGTGTTTCATTGGGAAGCGGGGCCTTAGAGCGGATCCACTAAGTTGAAAGCCATAGTTGATTGGCCGGCTCCTAAGAACCAAAAGGATTTACGTAAGTGGTTGGGCCTCGCCAACTACTTGCATTAATATAGCGAGAATTACGCTGATCCGGCTAGGCCATTATCCAATCTCCGTGCTGGACTAGCACCGAAAATGGTGCTCTTGAAAGCAGTTAAGGATAGTCTTATCCATGCCCCGATTTTGGCTCTGCCAAATTCAAATTGGCCTTTCGAATCGTCTGTGACGCATCAAAGTTTGCTATAGACAATGCTCTGTTACAACATATCCTGACGGGCGAGAACGTGTAATTACGTTCGAGTCTAGACAGCTTAAAGCTGTGGTAAATAACTTCTCACTTCATGACAAAGAGTTACTTGCAATGAAGTATGCTCTTGTCAAATTCAGACTGCAACTGCTTGGCTCTTAGCCGTTTGTGATATATACAGATCACGCGCTTTTAGTTTAGTTAGAATAAAGTTTTAGGTTAAATAATCAAATAAGGTACAGTCCCCCTTTTGATCCTAGGGCTTGTGCACTGATTTGTTAGAGAAAGAAGCCTTTCTAAAAAATATACTCTCGGACACTAGTTGCCACTTGGTTGAATGAGCCCCCGAATCTCTTGAACTAGGATTCATTAAACTCTACGAGCTTTTACAACTCCCCAAGTTGGTTGAACCTATTAGTTCTATAAAACTAAGTGACTCTCTCAGCTAAAAGTCTTGCTCTGACATAAGGAGCGAAGCAGCTCTGAACAACTTCTTTCTTTCATAGATCAAAGCGCAAGCCTAAGGAAGACACTAGACGCTTCAATATCAGAAAAAAACTGAATGTTATGTAATTATTTAAATCTAAAACTTTACCCTGACTAAATACATTTCGGCCACCAGGCTGCCACAAATGCTACCATACAAAACATAATAATTAACTATTTTAAATAGAACAAAAGGGTATCTTACCCAAATAATA
>NC_090620.1:1937415-2008448 GCF_004359215.1 Bremia lactucae
GTCACCCGCGGCTGCACGAACCGCAGCCAAAGGTTCAACACTATTATCACCCCGCATGAATTGTTCCTTCATGCGATGGAATTTAAAATGATGGATCTGACCAATCAAAAACATTTTAAAAATTAAGTGGTCATTTAGCGACCATTCCATCTAATGACATTCAGAGTGATTGTCGTTTAAGGGAGGGGTGATGTAACGGGGTGTATCGTTACATGAAATTAACACTTAAAGGTTGTTAATTAATATATTATCTAAAAGGTAGACAATATTTGGAGGATATTACTTTATATAGTAATGTCCTGAATTCTTATCCATAAATAGGTATAGACCATTATGTCTATTTATTCCGCAGACTAATCAGCTGTAGAAGTAATCAAAGAGAGTTACAAGATAAGATAGATAAGAATTCATTTACATGTTTAGTATTAGTTTATAGTTAAGTCAGCATTTACAAAGATAGATTAAGAGACACTTAACTATATTAATACAGTTTTCATTTTACACTCTTTAGCTAACTTGCCTTAAGAGAAGCCTTCCTCTATACGTACAGTGTACGTCACCTAACGAAAGGCACCACTCACAACTGAAGCAGTGTGAAGTGGACTTGTACTGAAACAGTACAAGTCGCAGTGCCCCGTTACAGTTTAGGTGCGCGCGCGTGGCGAGAGCAAAATCAAGCGAATTACCAGCAGCAGCTCGCGTATGAACGCCAGCAAATGCAGCACCAGTTCCAGCATGAGTTGCACCAAGTGCTTGCTGAGTTGCATCAAGTGCTTGCTGAGTTGCATTAGGGGCAGAAAAGGTTTAAGAGGAGTAACAATTTCAAGAAGAAATAAAGTTGCTCCTACAAGAACAGCTGAATTTACGTTCTGTTGAAAGACCTATGAGAAACAAGAGGTGGGTGATTTGGATCCAAATTTTGTCAAGGTCCCCAATTCAAGTGAAGGCAAGATACGTATTGGGACTTTTGATCGATCCGATGTCTACAATAGTCTCGGAGCTGAAATTTGATGTCTACAATGGTCTCCGAGCTGAAATTGTGCAATGGGTCCAGCTGTTGCTAGTCAAGATTGACTTGGCTGACCGAACATGTGGTTTTCGCTGGCCGAAGGAATACAAGGTGTCTTGATTTGGAAATTTCTTCGCGGGAAAGTGGCGAGATATTTTAACCAGCGTGTGCACAGTTTGAGGAAAATGTCACCGACTTTTGGATTTGTTATGGACAAGATGGTGGATGCCTATTGCATCGTTTTTTTTCAAAGAAACAGACTATCAAGCTGTTCGCCGAAAGAAAAGATAATGACCGGACGTGAAATGGCCACTTACTTTATCTGGTGGCTCTGCAAAAGGCAACGAACTCGGGCGAAGAATTTTATTTTGGAAAACATCGTGAAGTACACACAGCCCGAGTCTCAAGCGTCGATTATTGGACAGTATAATCGGTATCGCCATCTTGGCCCACGCTGAAGAAATTGTTACTTTTATCCAAGGAATGGAGGATGAGACAATGCATGATAGTCACATCGGTCGTGAGCTGGTAAACGCAACGGTCGAGACGAGACGATGTCGGAAATGCAAACAAACTGGTCACATCGCGCGGTATTGCAAAGCGAAAGGAAGGGAAAATATGACTGAATTCAAGAAGAATGTTGCATCTAGTGAAAATAACAAGTGGGCATTTTCTGCTAACGATGGTGATGATTTGAATGATGATGATTGTATTTTGACACTGGATCGATTTGTCTATTAGTCCGTGATGTGTCTATGTTGACGAAGGCTGAACGCTGTGCATACGGTGAAGTGGTTCGACAGCCGGATGGGATACCATTACAAGTTACCAAAAGCGAGTGCGCTTGCACACATCTGTTGATCGTGTAGACACTGAGATTGACTTGTCGTGTGCCTATTTTTTGGCCACAACTGACAAGAAATTTGGTGTCATATGGCCGTTTGACAGACCACGGGTGTTTGCTAGGACAGTCAAATGGAAGACACGCTGTCTTAAAGAATGGATCTAGGGTATTTTACGTTACAATGAAGAATCACGTAATGATTGTGGATCGCGGTAACAAATGAGGACCAACAAGGTATCGGTGATATTGTAATGAGCGCGATGGCTACTATTGAGTCTGGACACCGGTGCAGAACGGTACTCTAATGTACTTTCACCTGCGTTTTGGTCATCTGAATTCTGCCACAACTGAACGTCTGGCGCGTAAGCTACGTTCTGGAATTGAGCTGACGGATAATATAAAAGGAATTGTTTTACCTGTGGACGAGTAAAGCAAACACGGGCCGCTCAGCCAAAAATACAACACTTATGAGAGTGCACGACGGATCCCGTTGGATCTACGACCTCAAGGGTCTTATTACACCGCTCGATCGCAGTGGCAACATCTCTGTGGTCAACTTTGTGGACCCATGACCGATTATTATCGTGTCTTTATGTCCAAAACGATGGACCAAGCCACAAATTGTTTTGTAATATTTTTTGTCAATGTTGAAGAACGTTGCAGTTGTAGCGCGCATGTGCTCCGTACAGAGGTGGCGGAGGATACAAGAATGATGACTTATTTTGTTGTGAGATTGGAATTGCATGGCAAAATGCGATTGCTAGAAATTAGGCTGGAGATGGAAAGGCGGTAATGAATTTGGTTCGCTGAATGATTTCTCGTGTGATCGACTACTTTTCTTTTGTGGTGAAGCAGCTAAATATGCGGCTTACGTTTTAAACAGAATGCCGACTTGCTCCAACCCTGAGCGAGCGACTCAAATTGAGATGTTGACTGGGAAATCGCCAAGTCTGGTGGATATTATCGCTTATGAGTCGCAGTGTGAGGTGTACCGTGATCCCCCAAAAAGAATTATCTGAAGCAGCGCTCCGAGGTTGGAATTGACGTTGGAAAGAGCAATGAAACGAAAGGTTTTCGCGTTTGGCTCCGCATGATCGTACTGTCATCACTACACGCCACGTCCGATAAGTCAAGACGCTGACAGACGAGGACAATAAACAATTCGAGGAGGTCTTAAGTAACGAGGCCAATAATGAATTTCAAGAGCTAGCGCGCACGTGCCAATATCAGTACGCTCGTGCCATCGTCAAATGGCTGTGGTGAATCAAACTGGACAAATGAAAGGTCCCGCTGAGGCGCGTCAGGATAAGCGTGCTAAACCCATTGGGAATGAGTTACAACGATCTAAGCGTACTAGAAAAAGTCGTTGCGGCAAATGGAGGCGGAAATGGATAATATAATTGTTTTGAAGCCACCGCGTGAACATGTAAACGTAGTCACAGTTGCTTTTCAGATGGACTACTCACCAGAATCTGGTATTGTGGTGAACGCAGTCGCTGCTGCCGTCTCACCATTTTTTAAAGCTGAATCTGCACATCTGCCCGATCTGAAGAATTTTCGCGAGGCGTTGCGACGTCCTGATAAAAGTTTATTGGAGCGTGCTAATTATGAAGAGCCTACATCCTTACGTGCAAAAATACGAATAGTGGTCAAAACTGAACCTGGTGTACCGCGCTTGCACACAAAGTGGGTATACAAGAAAAAATGTACTAGTGACGGAGGAATTGAACGTTACAAGGCACGACTGGTTCCGTAAGGAAATGAACAGGTACTCGGTGTGAATTTTTTGCTGACTTTTGCCGCGGTGTTGAACTTGACAAGTGCGAAAGCTATTTTGGCTATTGCGTGAATTTGGTGCACCCGGCTCGGCAATTCAACGTGCGAAGCGCTTACATGGTTGTTGCTAAAGAAGATATAGATGATAAACATTTTCATATTTCTTGAAGAAATGACTTTTACGTCGAAGCCGCTGTCCGAGTATGGTGTAAATACTGCCAAGGGTCTTTCTCTTCGTTTGGAATGAAGCTTATATGGCTTAAAGCAGGCTGGCAGGCTGTGGCACCAGCTCCTCCATGCAACGCGGATAACTATTGGATTTGTGCAATACAATACGGACACATGTTTGTATTTTAAGTCTGACCTACAAGGAGCTGCCCTTGTCGGCACCTATGTCGATGATCTGTTTGTGACAGGGATCAGTAACCAGCGTGTTAATGTTTTCTTCTCGCAGATGGCATGCAATGAGTTGAAGGACCGTGAAATGGCTGAGAAATTTCTTGGAATGCGAGTCCATTACGATTCCGAGTCAGGTTACAAGATTTATCAAGCACCAACTATACTTATTACTATCCAAGTATGGGCTCGAAAAAGCAAAGTCAGTGCGAGCTTCAATCCAGTGGGAGAAGACCTTTTGGATGACGATCAAACAGGAGGAGAGTCGCTTATGGCGGCAAATGGGTCGTACACCAGAGCGCCCGACCATCAAAACATTTCAGTCGCTGCTTGGAAGTTTGCTTTGGGTTGCCCGGTCCACGAGACCGGACATTTCCTTTGCCGTTCACCATGCTTCCCTGCGTGCGCACACACCAACGATTGGAAATTACAAGTTGGCGAAACGTATTGCGTGCTACTTGGCTGGAAGTGCTGATCTCAACTAATTCATGAATTGCGACGGTGGTCCAAATTTACCGCTACGTATCGAGTGTTTTACTGATGCTGATTTTGCTGGAGATATGGGAGACAGAACGTCCGTTATTGGTGAAATTGGTCGGATAAATGGAATGATCGTGGGATGGCACTGCAAGAAGCAAACGGCAGTGTCATTGTCGACTGCTCAGCCGGAATATGTGGCTGCGTCATAAGAAGCCAAATAGCTTTTCGGTATGAAGGATTTGGCGAAAGAAATTGGATTTCAGGTTGCGCTTCTCATGATCATGAAAATGTACTACCAATCTGCAATTATTGAGTGGAAAATGAAGCAAGCTGAAGCCAAGCAAAACATTTGGACGTTCGTCTTAAGTTTACTGGTGATTACTACAAGAAAGGCACTCTCAAACCGACCTACGTGACTACGAACGACGTGCTGGCAGATATACTGACCAAGCCACTCTTAGCGCCTCGACTACAAGCAACACGTTCTCTTGTTGGGCTTTAAAAGGCGTGATTCCTGGGGAGTAGTGTTGGAAAATGGTGTTTATCAGGCTAAAATACCGCCAGATCCCAAGCTATCAAGAAAGTGCCGTTCTCCAGTATTGTCTTTTATTTGCATATTTTGGTGTGTTGCAGGTGACAGAAAGTCGGATGGTGAGCATACCATCTCGGAGGAGCAAAAGGGGCAGCTGCAAATCGGAATGGTAGCAGGTATGACACAGATAATGTAGGTAATAAACTTACTCTTTATAACACTTCTTTGGAGACCTTCCTAGCTTTATATTAAAATCATACCCAAGAAAAGGCGAAGGTAGGCGTTTATGCATTCGTCTGCAAAAAGCGTTGTGTAGTACGGCATTCGTGGGCGTTAGCAGACTCGTGCCTATCGTCAATGTATGCCAAAATTATTTTTAAGCACAATAATTGTTCGTTGAAGCCAACGTAAGAAAATTAACGAAATTAAAACGATATTTTTTCACTTAATCACTACAACATGGCGAGTTTTGTATTGATACTAATGATTGTCGCGTTCTTTCAATGAAATTGTACTTTGACAGCTTTGGCTTTAGCCCTAATAAAAAGGCAGATATGTTGGACAATGCACTCTTGCAAGTCATCGGATTTGGATAATTCTAAAAATTATTAAGCTGGATATTTTCTTTTCAAGACAATTGATAAAGAAAACTCAATGTGATTTTTTAGCAGGCTTCGAGCGCCCGCTTTAAAGTAAGCAGAGTGTTTGGCAAACAAAACCATACTTATCAAAACGATCTCATTAATTTTAACTGTACGGTATTGATATCTCTTTCGACAAAATTAAGAAGCTTTTTTATTACTGGATCAATAAAAGGCATTCCGACAGCTATTTGATTCCAGTCTATAGCTTAGACTTAAGACGACTATCCCGGATGGGTGTATGGTAAGCTATTGTGCACGTTGCTCCAAAAAGACGCAGACGCTGGAAATTCTTTAAAGAGAAGGTTTGCATCACAACGGAATAAGGCTTGCCGAGATTGAAGGAGTGCTGGCTGACAAAGCGTCTTCACACTTAGCCCATGAAAGGAAGTTACCTAGCTCCTTGAGTCATAAAAGATGTAGCGGAGCTACCTTGCTCCTTAAAATCATTGAAATACATAGACTCAGAGAGTCACTTAGTTCTATAGAACTAATAGGTTCAACAACTCAGTGAGTTGTACATTCGTAGAGCTGATCGAATTCTAGTTCAAGGGATTCAAAGGTGCGTAGAACCAAGTGGCCCTAGCTGAACTTAATTCTATTTCGGCCGCCAGATTTATATCTGGCGGCTATTACCCATAACAATTGGGATTTTTATTGATTAATTATTTTAAATTGAACAAAAGGGTATTTTACCCATAAAGTAAAGGGACCACAACAACGGTTAACTAACCAAAGTGTGCCCCATAATACCCTTCCCATCAAACTGTTGACACCGTTCGCTTCATTTCCTCTTTTTGATGTTGGAATAAAAACAGCTACCCGTTCGATTGTAATCTGCATTCCTCTGTCTGATGACAACTTAGCGTGAGTTCCAAACTCTTAGCTCCTCTTTAACGATGAGATAATGGTCGACACATTATCGGAGGATGAAGAAAAGGAGCACGGCTCCTACAAGTCTCGTCGTGGCGACGAATCTCGTCGGGCCCCAAATCCGTTCCTAGAACGTGGTGTCGCGGATTTTTAGCTGCATTGCGCTGAACACCGGACCGTGAGTCCAACATATTTACGATTTCGCTCAATAAAGAGCAAGAACAATCCATCCTCAGAGAGGAACAAACTCGTCGCTAAGCTACAGACCTTGCAAAAGCAAAAGCTCACAGTGAATATCAAATCTCTGCACTTAGTGTGGAAGAGCGCCTACAAGAGAGGGCTCGCAGCTGGACCATCTGGACCTCCGTTACCTAAGCGAGGACGCCGAGGTGCTCACTGCTCACAACGCTTTTCATGAGCGATGCCTTACGCCCAAGGTATCAATGCAACGTCAGCTATTTGACGCGTTTGCGTGATCAGGCCCGTGGGGCTTCGGTGGCGTCAATGAGGGAAATTCCGATCGTTTTGTTTCCTAACGAATTAAAAAGCGAAAACGATGCTTCGTTTGAGAATTGGACCCATCGGGCCTGTCGTCTTCGCAACATCTGGTATAAGAGAGTCTGCGGATGAGGCTGATGTTGGGTTAGAACGGAAGCTTCGCTTTGATTTTACCAAGCTTAAAGCCAAATGCCAGTTACGTTCGGCGTTCATGCCATAAAACGAGGATAGGCCTAGCCAATATTTCAGTGCTTCGGTTGCCCGTGCAACCATGGATCGAAGCCGCACTGACGCTATAGATCCACCTATTCCCACTTCTAGTGGTGGTAAGCGTCGTTTGACGCAAGCTTACCTTGAGCGCGGTGCTCAAAAACGTCATCGACGTACGGGCAATCTTACCGAAGAGGTACCTCAAAATCATAACAGTTTTCAGAAGAGGGGACGCAGCCATTTCACAAGATACTGGTATTGGCCCTTACGACAACGTCGCTTTAAAAAAAATTCCACGTAAAATTGAAGGTTTTCTCGCGCATCAAGAAGCGCAGGAGGGGGCGGAAATCTCGACGGAAGCATTTGATGCTCTAAAGCACGAGGTGCAACTTTTTCGCGAGGCCTTGCTCGGGTTGAGGGCTCTTTCAAGGCGTTCCAAAACTGTCTTTAAATGCTGAAATGGCAGCAACCTTGTTTAGAGGGTCAGCTGGACACCCTGGCGATGATACAGCAATTTGCGGCAAGCCCGTCTTTTTCGGAGCAAGCGCCTCCAAGTTCACGTGGGAAGGGTTCCGATATGGCTTAAGCAAGCCGACGTAAAACACTGGGTGTGTACGCAGCTTGCTAGAAAGGTTTAGCGTGTAAGCTATGCTCTTCTTGGCCACGATCGTAAATGGCTTGATAAAAAACGGGCGCAATTCGGTCTTGAAGACCGCCGAAAACAAGTTTGTAAGTAGGTTATTCGCGTTTAGCAAAGCTCGGTCTCCGATCGCATAAGAATCAATACAACTTCTGCCTTTGACATCCCCTTGTTCTTTCTGTCTGTTTTGGCTATCAGCCATTGTGTTACGCGTATGGCTAAAGACACTAAATGGCGTTGCGAGAAATCCGCTTACTTTTTCCAATAGTAACAAGGCTGATATCAGCAAGCCTGTCGGCTAATTCCCCCCAATCAAGCCCTTAATCACGTAGTGGTATCGTTAACGGAACGCGTGGGTGTGTGAGACCATTTGCGTAGAACGGAGTATAGCCGGTAGAGATATGTATAGCGTCATTTAACACTCGGGAGTAGTGTGCTCCAGCGCTATGGTGTCTCAGCACACACTGCGCAGAACATCTTCAATGACGCGACTGACACGGTCAGTTTGACAAACGGCTGCGGATGGTCCGCTGTGGACATGTCCAATCTGGTGCCAGATGACCTTTACCGTCATCCATGACGGTGGCAAACATGAGCGCATAGTCGTGCCGAACACTTGCTCGTTGCCGCGAGCAACAAGACGAGCTTTGTGGAATGCGAAATCGCCGTTTGCGGTCGTCTTTGTCTCGGAGACCCATTTACTGTGCAGTATATTGCTGTAATCCCAGCGTCGCACCAGGGTCCAAACGTCGATTGCTACGAGAGCGCGAATTTCCTCGTTCATCGCTGTTTACCAGTCCTTTCTCTTCTGGCTCTTCATGGCTTCGCTATAGTAACTTGGATCACGCTGAAACACGTGACTGACTTCGTCGCTGGTACTTGGCGCTTCAGCTTGATTTGACGCCGCCTTCCTCGTGTCGCGTGCGGCTGTCTCGTCCACGGCTGATCTTCTTCGTCTTCCCGGCCTGCCACTGCTGCGGCTGCGCCGGCGCGTCTTCTTCAGTGTAAGCTCGATCTTCGCCGCCGAGCTCAAGTTGGAGTCGCCGGTTTCTAATACGACAATGTTTCGCAAGACCGGTGATTTGCCAGTCAGGACTTCTCACTTCGGATTCGAGTTGGTAGGTGTAACGGGGTCACATGTGACTGGTGTACTGACGCACGAAGGATATTTTGACTATGTCATATAGTCGAGATGTGTATTAGTACATCAGGGAATATAGCTGGGTTATCGTTATGACTCAGATAGGTACGGATGAACGTGTCGGCACCTCACGTACGGAGTTTGATATTTAGTAGTACTAGATAAGTAGCATTCAGTAGCCTGATTTATTATTGTAGTCAGACTGCTTAACGATCTCAATGTATATTAGTTTGGAACTTCCTCTGTGAGTTGATGTGTGACCCTGTCACAGTATGACTCTGGTTAAGGATGTAGGTAAAGTGCTCAGCTGCATCGCCCTAAAACGTGAGAGGCAGGCCTGATGCGAAGATCATAGCTCTTGTTATGTTATGGTTCGTCCGATGCATCATCTCAGCTTTTCCATTGGATGCTTGGTTGTTGCCTCAATCATTTCCCTCGCAACACTGGTTGTTTTGCAAAAGAAATTCACGTTCTGTTACTCTCCTCCGCCATGAGTTCTGAGGACGGCGATACGGCACAAGAACTTCTTTTCGAAGAACGTCAATAAATGCTCAAGCTTCTTTGCAGCGGCGTATTTCGTACGCGCCAGGAAGACTCGACAATAACTGCTTTTATATAACAATAAAACTGATCAAGTGTCGGTTTCGACGCACTGTTTATTCATAAGGTTCTTTTATAAGAACAAGATAGGTTAAAAGCGACCCTTGAGGTCTGAACAAATGACGCCTACGACGCGATCAATCGGAGCGTTCTGGCCCGAGTCCTTCTGCCTCTGCTTATTCTTGGTCTGCTTGCTCTAGGCGCAAGTAATGCATGTGGTCCGTAAGCTCAATACATGACGTAGGGTTCCTGGTGATCTTTTCGATTGTGTCAAACGAATGATCCCCCACCGTTTACGGAAGTGACGGTGACGTGTCAGCCGGGATCATCTCCTGTAGAGCAGCCATGATCACATCAATTGACTCTTTCACCCTCGCGTACATCCCGACTGTCTCGGCGACCAACACGCAGATCCGAATCGCCACGTCAAACACGACGCACTTATCTCTTTGACGCACGACAACTCGCTTTCCATTCGAGTACGCAAGCGCGTCCTCCTTCGCGCTGAGCTTTTCAGAGCTCACAATGTTGCGCGCGAGCCTCAGCGCACAGGAAACGTTCGTGAGCTTCACGTTGCTCTCCTTGCAGTCAACAGTCAAAAAGAGCTGAACATCGCCACCCTTTGTCAACGCGAGCTTCTTGTCGTCGGTGAGCGACACTTCGTCTCTGCATTCATTGGCGTCGAGCAGCAGCGGCTCACCGCTGATAAAATGACGGCTTCCTCCGCTGCCCAGGACCCAATCGTTTTGGATGTCGTTGTCGCTG
Organism: Bremia lactucae; assembly: GCF_004359215.1. Taxonomy (NCBI): domain Eukaryota; phylum Oomycota; class Peronosporomycetes; order Peronosporales; family Peronosporaceae; genus Bremia; species Bremia lactucae. The sequence goes on from NC_090620.1 coordinate 1,947,821, forward strand.
TCTTGAACAGCCAGGATGACTTCGTCGTCGCTACTGCTCTCGCTCTCGTCCCTCTTGACCTTCTCTTTCGACCTGCAGTTGATCTTGAGATGCCCCTTCTTTTCGCAGTCAAAGCACAAGCGAGTGTCCTCCTTCGTCGCGCAGGCTGCGACCAATGGAACGACTACGCGATCGAGAGTTTGTCCTGTCGTGCTCTCGATCTCGATGGCTTGTGCGAAGTGCGCAAGCTCTTCCGTTTAGCGCAGGTGGTCGAATCTGGCGTTGATGTGTTTCGCCATGGGCACGGTGCTGAGCTCGCTAAACGCGTATTGAACAATGTTGGTTAACACTTGCGCCTCAGCGCCACCGCCTCATACATCGCAAACACTAACAAGTACAGGAAATGCTCTGGCCACGATCGCTTTGAAACCAAAGAGCTTCACGCTCTAAGTAGCCGTAATCGTTGTTTTGCACGTGTAAAGCAAACGCCCCATTGCGTGATCAAGGGTGCGTCCTCGAGCCACCACGTGTCGACCTTTTTCTAGTATTATCGTTCGGCTGTTCCAGATAATGTCCCAGCAAGTCGCTGTTCCAGATGATATCCCAACAAGTCGACCTTCATATCTTTCGCCCATGCGAACCCAAACGCTTGCTGTGCCATCAAGACCTTTCTGAGGAAAGTTCTACCCCAATCCGAGAAGCCTGACCCGAGGCCTTGGTAAAGTTCACTCCCATCGAACTCTCGAATGGCGAGCTTGAGTTGGCGTGCACCTGGTGTGCGAATCGGCAGAACTTACGTCGGTGCTGATTTCATCGGTGGTGCCGGCATGTGCCCGTTTTCGAAGTCGTGAGCCGGCGTTAGCGCGATGCAGCCAGCTGCATGCGGACGAGTTCGAAAGACACAAGCGGGCGGCTCGCTCTTTGAGCCATTTAGACCGCAGTACGGCGGCACGGCGGCAGGCAACAGCGGGCTTGCGCTGCTCGACAGAAGGTATCACTATAAGGAGTATAGCCCATGCCGCGGCCGAGGTCTGACACGTGGAATAATTCGCTGTCGATCGCTTCTCGGAGCCGCTCATTTTCGTCGATTTGCATCTGCGACGTCTCAAGCGCCTGTATGCGATCTGTGAGTGCCGCGAGCATCGGGGGGAAGGGCACTTTTTATATGTGAACGCATCCTTTCGCGGGCTTGGCCGTCGACAACGACAGCTGGCTCTTGCATGGCCCTTTGCGACCGTGTACTGCAGGAGCAGGAGTCGGACCATCCGCTGTCGGCGGAGCAGGGTTTGTGCTCATACCCTGTTGTACGCCAATAATTGTGCAGTTGATGGTAGAAGGGAACCTGGCATTCAAAGTGTGTTGCTGCCTGATCTCGCTATCGCTTGCACTAACTTCCTTGCCTACCGAGCTTGCCAGGCGTCGCTTACTCGAGGCCGTTGCTGCTTCTTCTCGACGCGCCACTTCACGCCGATCCCAAGCGGCACACAGGTCCCATCGTGACTGGTCGGTGCGTCGATTCGCCCATCGCGACTCGTTGGTTCGTCTGGTCGAGTATCTTGTCATGATTATAAAGAGACGTCGATACACACACGATTACATCTGTCATGCTGCATTTCGCGACTGCTCACCTCCGATCGACCCGATCTCCAACAAAGTGCTCGGCCACCTCCCGATAATGTTCGAAGAAGTGAGGAAAATGAGCTTAATCGATATTGAGGCCCATCCTTACTGACGCCCTCAGAGATACGGTTGTGGGAAGGACTGCAAGTCCTACCAAGTGTATTCGGGCGCTTCTTAAGCGGCCTCGCACTACAAGCACACATCTTCAAGCGCAGCGAGGAAGCAGTTTGAACGTGTTCTCTCACGTTCAGTGATGTAGTTGGTGGGCGCCTCTTCCACAAGGGTGGGTCACTTTGTAATCCTCACCCCAGTAGCAGGTCAAATAACTTCACATGAAGTATTTGGCTTTCCTGTTAAGTGTACTTAACGGATGTGTATCATTAAACACTTTAGCCCGGCAAGTTGTCTACGTGTGCTAATCGGACGTACCTTGTCTACACTGTTATCAGTGCAGGTTATCTAGTACTGAAGCAGTATTAGTGAACGGTGTCCATGTTAAGGTTTTCCGAAATGAAATAATACGTATATGCAGTTGTCCATTCAATATCGCATTTCAGGCTGGTAAATTCGTTTGTTTGAAATTCTTTAAGACTGATAAGCTGTAAATGATTATGTCAAAAGCAAAATAATAAAAGAGGTACCATTATCGCCTTTTATAAATATTTAAATTTCATCTTAGCAACACAAACATTTTAAAACACCTCCGCAGCCTATTGGTTCGAGTCTACATCGCAGCGCTGAAAGCCCACTTAGCTCATGCAGCTATTGTCGCCTCTCGATTGAGGCCATCTATTGATCATCTGATTGCTGCTGATGAAGGCGTTAATTCGCTACCGCGAAAAGTAAAAGCTCACGAAGCAGCACATTCTGAAAATAATGAGACAGCTAAGGTAACCGATATTGCGAAGGCAGGGCTTAAATGGCTGATCCCCACAGCATCTCACTTGTTGGATCCGAATAAGAAAGAGGGTGTAAATTTTCTAGATGAGGCGTTCAATACGCACGTAGATGAATTGTATGATATTTGTGGTCGTTTCAGAATGTTCAATTTCTTCTCTAATAACAGAGCCACCTGTCAGTATACAAAGACATCGTGGCGTCTCGGACATCGTGTATGCAATGTACAAGGCAACCTCGGAGGGAAATGAAAAATTGAGTTTGTTAATCAAAAGTTTGCAAAAGGTGTAGCTGGCTAAAGTTACCTTATGTAACACAAACCCGTTGAGCACACTCTATGTACTTAATGTTATGGTCAATTACCTCATGTGACACGCTTAGACCTGCCGCTTGGGTGTGGTGCACAAAGTGACCTACCCTTGTGTATGTAATGCACATGGGTGTATTCACATGGGAATTGATGACGGCGGCATCCTAAATCCGAGGTATTCAGAATAATACGCTCGCAATGTAGGGGTAAGAGGTGGCATCCAGCAATTGGATGAAAGGTTTTATATTGAATTCGATTTAACATAAATCAGTCTGAAAACTACTTCCTAGTTCACAAGTGCGCATGTAGACTCGGATTTCCGCTCACGTGTCGTCACTTAAACTAAGGCTTCTAGTTAATTAAGTGGCGCCGATTTACTACATCACTGTACGTGAGAGAAGACGTTCAAACGCTTTCTCACTGTGATCAGAAGGTGTGTACCAGTAGTGCGTGGCAGCTTTAAGATGCGTCCGTCAGCGTAGTACCACTAGAAGTCCTTCCCACGAACCGTCTTTCAGAGCGTGTCAGTGAGGTTGAGCCTTAATATTGAAAGAGCTCATTTTCCACACCTCTCCGAAAAAAACTGTGAGATGGCAGAGAATTTGGCGCATGGACTTGGACTACAAGCCCTAGCCAGGCTCTTGGGCGGTCCTCCTGAGCAACATGTTGCTGAGTTGGAGCAGTTTGAGGCATTCGTGCTCGGACAGCGAAATGCCGCGTTTGAGGCACAGACCCATGCTGCGGTGGAGTCCGTGACTAAGACTAAGGATTAGCTTAGGCGTGAGCAAGCTCGGAGCGAGGCTCGAATAGGGCTGATGAGATGCTCTCCACCGGACCGCATCAGCTGAGGCCTATTCGGATGGACCCGCGCAAGCTCGATGGAACTGCATCGCACGCGATTGTTTACTGGCTGCTAGTAGTTGAGCAATGCGGAAAGGCGCAGTTCATCCAAGACGACACCGGTATGGTGTCGTTTGCCATGTCGTATATTTGCGCTATAAGGCTTTAGAGTGGGCTTAATCGTTGCTTATGGCATACGGAAAGGCTTCCCTACATGATCAATCTTTAAGGAAAACATTCGCTCTATGTGCCAGCCCGCAACAACTAGGTGCTTCATGAGCGCTATATGGAACGCGACAGACGAAGCGATCCATGCTAGAGTATGTGTAGGAGATGCGCTCGTTGTCGGCATCCATTACCGTAGGTCCGATTCCGAAGCACAATACGGTGTCCACGTTTATGAGTTGACTACGGCGCGGCCCATTGTGAAGGCCCTTTTTAGAAAGGTACCATTCCAATTGCCCTAGTTGAGGAGCAATCCTTCGACAGTGCCTCGGCGACAGCTATGTACAAGTCATTGGCCGAGAGATCAGATCCACTATCATTATGCTGGGCAATGCAGACGTGGTCTGTTTTAAATGCGGCAAGCGCGGCCATACGATGGCCCGCTTGTATGCCAGGGTCCCTGCTGGTGCGAAGGCGCCCAGCAAAAAAATTCCTTTCACAAATTGCGAAAGCAAGAACCAGCGTGCGAGACGCATGAGTTCTGCATCGACACCTGAAGGATAAAGAAATGCAGGAGCGCAGTAGGGGCTGGATGCCCTAATCTGAAGCTACCCCCAAAGTTCCGAATATTGAGAGTAGCATAATCTTTGAGGTCTCGAAATTTCGGACCTCAACCCTGCTGGTCTATAGCGCTCAAGTTCGAGGCTATGACCAGTTGATGACCCTTCTCGTGGATTCGGGTGCATCACAGAATTTTGCGAAATCGCGAACAACATAGAGACCGGCGGTGTTTGGGTCGCTTTGCCAAGATGACACGCGAGAAGAGGCAACCGTTCGTTTAGCGAACTGTGCGCTCAAGTTGAACTCGCCTTCTGTTTTAGTAACTTCTCCTGTAGATAGAAGTTCATAGTGCTAGGTATGGAGAGTCCGTATGACCTCATCCTAGGCATGCCATGGCTGGCAAGACACCGACCATGGATAGACTGGCGTCCACACACAGCTGCTTACTCTACGCAGGATACCGGAAAGGATGTGCTCCTGCGAGAGGATTATGCAACTGATGTCGTGTACACCACCGTTGAATGTGCGTTGACGGGATGTCAAACGTCACCAAGTCCTACCCAGATCAAAGAGACTGGTCTAGTGAAAAAAAAAAACGATGATAAGTAGTCATGCGTCTAATGCTCCTGCACAGGGTAGGTTTCTTAGCACTTCTTCTGGACACACATCACGATATTTCCACAGAATTTAAAAAAACGGACTATCTCTAAGCATCCCAGCCTTGAGCAGCGAATCGTTTTTTTTGTTCGTTTCTACGACGCTCTCGTCCATTGTGGACGACGAGCAACAGTCCACCAAGTTCTCTTCCGGAACTGGGGCGACTACTCTGTCGATATTTCCTTACTTTAGTTCGGCCTGGGACAGATCCCACGGCATCTCCGGGAGTTTTACTATCTCATCGGCATATTTCAAGATGTGCTTGAGCTCCTCAACTGAGGATGTCAACGCCATTTCGTCTTCGACGGCCTCAACCACCTAGTTTAAAGGGCCGTCCTCTTTTGTCGGGACTCATCCAAAGGTCACTCGTTTTGACGTGCCTTTGATCGTTCTTATCTGTCGGGCACTCGTTCTTCGAGTCACCACGACCTTTGACCGGGAAGCCAGAGCTCTCTCGGCTAACGCACCCCTTTCCAACCGCACCAGGCTCTAGGCTATGTGCCGGTCCATGCGACGCTTGACTTCTGGTCAGCTCGCTGTCTACTGCACAGGCTCTCAGCGGGTATCATGCACGAAATTGATTAAGAACCTGGCACCAAGTATTGTGTGACCAGGTAATTGCCCTTGCCGAAAGAACAAGTCGATTATATCGATGAATTCTTCGACAAGCGAACCAAGGAGCGACATGTACATGAGGGCAAGTCGCCTCACTACAGTCCGACCTTCTGTGTGCGTAAAGCCACAAGTGGACGGTGCATGGTTCATGCTTACAATAGGCTGAACACGGCGACTATACCGGTGCAAACGCCAATCCTGGGGAAAGGTGTTTTGTTGAACTCCATGGGAAAGTCAACTATCTTTTCCGCGTCGGATTGAAGAGATGGCTACAATCAGGTACTCATGAGAGAGTCCAAAGTAGCCAAGCCGGCAGTAAGCACTACAAGCAATATGCTTTGGGAGTGGCTTGTATGCCCCAAAGTTTTGAATAACGCACCAGCGACTTCACCCGAGTGGTGGCTCACGTGATGCATCAACACTGTGCCTTCGCATTACTTTGACGAAGTATTCGTGCATAGTAGGGTTGAGGACGGGCTGAGCGCAATAGAGTCGCACAAGCGTCATTTAGACGCTGTGTTGCAGACTAAATAAATCAGGAATTATGCAGAATGGGCTAAGCCCGTGTCTGATCTTCTTAAAAGGATGCAGAAAGGGTTTGGGCAAAGGAACAAGTTGATGCGCTCACATCAGTAAAACAATCTTTTGTAGAGATACCGGTCTTGGCATTGCCAGACGCGGATGAGCCCTTTACCGTCGTCTGCGATGCAAGTAATTATGCAATGGGCAGCGAGCTCATGCAGAAGGATGACAACGACGATGGCCGTGTCATCACTTATCAGTCCCATATTTTAAAAGCCGCAGAACTGAGTTATTCTGTGCATGCAAGGAGCTGCTTGCAGTAAAGTATGCTCTTGTAAAGTTTCGCGTGCACGTATTGAGATCCGAACCGTTTTGTGATTTATACGGATCACGCATCACTGCGGACCAAAATAAACTCACCGCACCTCTCGCATGGCATGATGGCTTGCATTCTTCTCTGAATCTAACTCCAAGTTGAATACATGCCGTCTAAGTCGAATATCTTGGCTGACGCATTATCGCGCACACTAGAATTCGAGGAGGCAAGACACTAGGGAATGTAACTAGTGCTATAGCTCAATTTCAGCCGTCAACGTTGGCAGCCATGAAGGCTTACCACAACGAGCTCGTTGGACTTAAAATAAAGGAGAGCTATCGTCAAGACGAACATAGTCGCCTGCTGTTGGATCACTTCGGTGGACGAAAGGTAACCCTTCCGTCGCACCTGAGAGCTAAGCTAAATCGCTTTGGCTAGAGTGATGGCCTATTATGGTATCAGCTGTCACCTTGCGATCCTTTGGAAATCTATGTCCGTCATGACACAGATCTAAAGCTGAAGATACTGTACGAGCTCCATGATGCACCATCGAGTGGGCATCTGGGCCGTGACAAGACGTTCTTACGAGCGTCAGAGAAATTTCGGTGTCCACACCCATATCGATGGGTGGCCAACTATATTCGCTCCTACGAACAATGCCAGCGAATGGAGCCTACACCATCCAGTAGTGCGCTATTGAATCCGCTGCCGAATTGTCGAAAGTCGATCAGTCTTGACTTCATGTTTGGCATGCCGCCTGGCCATAAGAGTTGGATGGGACTCGCTGTCTTTGTAAACAGACTGAGCAAAATGGTGCCTTTAGCATCATGTAGCACCACGATCAGGTAGCTCTCTTGTTCCTGGATCATGTGTACCGATTACACAGGATGCCCGTTTCCATAGTATCGGACCGAGATCCACGTTTTACGTTGGGTTATTGGCGACATGTGTTTCAGCTGCTGTGTAGCAAGCTCGACATGACTACAGTCGGTCATTCCCAGACCGTTGGCCAAACGGAACGAGCCAATCGGGTCGTGGCGGATGTATTGCGCACGGTAGCGATATTCAAGGAATGGAGTAAAGATTTGCCCTTCGTGAAGTTCGCTATTAATAACATTGTCCTCCACGCCAATACGGAGTAACCATTTTATATAAATGGACTGCGCCATCCTCGGAAGCCAGTCTCGTTTGTGCGTAGCCCAAGTCTAAGTGGAGGAGGGCCCCTCACTACGCTTGATGCGAAAGAGGGACGTCGTCAATATGACGATGACCCATGGGGGTACCATGTCAACAACCGAAAGCTGCCCTAGTGACTCTGCCGGTTAAGCAGTGTTCAGTATGTGTGCTCCTAAACAATTACGATGTTTCGTAATGACAACTAGGCGGTGCCCGATAGCAGCGGTGATTTCGCCTATCTCGCTTCCGTCCAATTTTACCAAAATTGGTAATATTGACGCAAGCGAGGTATGTCAACGAGTGAAGCCTAGCTCTTCATCGGCAAATTAATAAAGCAGACTGAAATCGATTTCTGCTGTGAAAGTAAGGATGACCAACTTTAGAACAACTCACAATGCGTTTGAAGTTTATTGAGAAGTGATTAACGTCAATTGGGATTGCTTGACTTGCTGATCCGTCTCGCTTTTCGCGCGCTTGAGCTCCGTCAAACTTCCGCCCCGCAAATCTTCCTCTCCATGATGGCGTAAGCCATCGTAAGAAAAGTTCTTGTGGTACCCCTGCTTGGGCCATCGACTCTACTAGTTGGTCTTCCTCGCGAGCAACCTAAATTTTCTCCAAATATTATCTACCTTTTAGATAATATATTAATTAACAACGTTTGTGTTAATGCGCACCATTTGCCGGCCGAACCAAAGGCCAAATTGCCTTAGTTAAGGAGCAATCCTACATTTAAAAATCAAAAGATAAGAAGATCCTTACGTAGAAACTTGATATTTTATCCTTTTCTATATATCCCATAAATTTTAGCGCATAGATATGTAGACTCAAATGAGGTCACATACCCACATTGCAAAAGTGCGTCATAGGGGTCCCTGAGATACCTGTACTGGGCTGCATCGTTGGTACACATGGTGTACGAGCAGACCAGTATCGGACCGGGATCCTCGTTTTACGTCTGGTTTTTGGCGACATGTGTTGCCAAAAACCAGACGTAAAACGAGGATCCCCTAGCGCTGAAGAGGTCGAGAATCACAGCGTCGAAGGTCGACCACTCGAAAAGGTTGAGTGGTACGAAATTGATGCTGCGTTGTGGAATGCTCGCATTCACAGCAAACACTAACTTAGTTCATGAACACACGTAAATTACGGTGTTCATTGCGAGGAGTCTTTGACTCGTTGGGAGTAAATTAACTTTTCCTATTGTATGTTGAGCGAATCGTCGGCTAGTCGCCACTGAGTCGGGCGATGCAGGTTCGCATCAGAAGGAGTTAAGCTCGACCCGTCAACGCACCCTCAACTGTGGATGGCGCGTGGTTCAGTCGCAGGCATTGAGCGCTGCCGAACGACTGATCGAGGATCTTGAAAGTCAGATTTCGCGACTGACTTCGGATCTTCACGATGTCCGGTCGAGGGATCGCCAGGGTTATGAAAGGTCGAATTTTCGACTGGATTTTGGAGAAGCAGATTTTGAGAGACTCGCGTCTAGTGTGCAGTCCTCCCCGCTCTTCAAGTCCTTATTCCGGTTGCAGGCGTTATTGGAAGGGAATATTTTCACCTTCCCCATTGCCCCCACCTGATCGACACTCGACCCACGGTCGCGTCACCCCCATCCGTCTAAGGAGACGGATGGGGGTATGTGATATCTGTTGAATCAACATATCGTTTCAGGCGACCCACGTAAAAGACAGGGTGCGTATTTATATATGGCGGGATTGGGAGCTTTTAATCAAGGTCTCCAACCGCCTCGCCCGACATAAACAGCCCGATGAAACGCGGCAGTAATTTTTAGTTACTCCAGGTCGTACAGAAACTGATATTTAGGTATGGTAGCAGTACTTAATAGTACTTTGTCTCCCACTATAAAGCGCTCATCAATTTTACAACCATCCCGGTCCGCATATTGTTTTTGCTTGTCCTGTCGCTTGCCATCGCGTCACGGACATTTCATGTGATGGCTAATCGCCTATCCACAAAGCGTTGAGCATCACTTTCGCTTTTCACATCAAACGTGCCTATGACACAGCCGAGAGGTCGGTCATATGACGTAGGCGAGGTGCCTCGAAATTTCACGCTCACACGAGTTCAGAGGAAGGCCTCAATGAAGTTAAGGGTCTGCAGCTTAAATGTCTCGAATAAGGCTATAGGATAGAGAAAAAGTAAAAATGTATGAACATCTTTAGTTTTCTACCGTAACGATCTTTTATCGACAACTGAGCTTATTATATTAATGCTTATCTAAGTATGGCGCCTCCTTGCGCACCGCACAATCGTGTCTTATAACGATTGGTGGTTTTGATTTAGACTTTAAATCAACCAATCAATTGAACTAATTAATGTCTTGTTTCATCAATATTACCATATTTGGTGATATTTGATTTATTAAGTCAAATAATACATAAAGACAATCATTATACTTATTTGCTTATGACCTCTCACAATACCTAATATTAATTATTACTCTTTTAAAAAATGATACTTATGTAACAAAACACCCGTTACACCTACTCTCGAATCTGTACTGTCAAGGGCAGAGGCGCACAATAATCAGGCCTGCACGGTACAAAATGCGATCACGAGGGCTCGCACGGCAGAGTAGGAGAATATCAATAACGTTTTGCAGGCAAATTTACCTGATGAAGGTGCTGCGGCTCGGGTGTAACACCTTGTCAATTTCAAGTAAGCCGACAGCGCCATACGACAAATTATTCAACAATTGAGCTTTTAAAATCACGGTCTATCTGACAGTTTGTCGGCCATATTCAATAATTATTTCTGAATCGTTGCAAAGAGAATCAGTCAATAGCTTTTTCCTATGTAAAAGTCCTATCGTTTGTGCATTCATCCATGGCAAAATTACCTCCGTGCGAGAAGCAGCACCGTATGCCCAGGCCGAGAAGTCGACGACGCAGGCTAAGGCAAAACTTAATCCTTTGATTGGATAGGTTCACCTTTTCACAAAAATAAAATTGTCTTAATACGCGATATCAGCTGTCAAAAACAATGATAGACCGCCGTTACCACCGCTCGTTGCAAGTGCTATCGTGGGTGGCTTGCGCCGCCATGACTTCGAAGCTTGTGCTATTCACCGAGTTTGGCAATCGAAGAGGCCACGGTAAGCACGAGCACGTCTTTTCCGGGGTACGAGCGATTGCACGAAGTGCTAAATGAAGCTTATTGACATTTGCGTGGTGTGGTTCGCAGATTCAGAGGTACACAGACAAGCAACTCGATAAATTCTTTGGCGTCGAAGACATTCAAAGGAAGGCGCAGCTTGACCAAGAGCAACTTTGCATTGAAATACCTACATCAGCTGCTAAGAAATAGGATAATTAACATCTACATGCAACTTTTTTATACTGGCTACGCGTACAGGGGTTCGCTAAACTGGCCTGGATCCTTACCAAAACGTGTGTGTTTCCGCTCTCAGCTACTTTTCTTGCATTCTTTGCTAAAAGACTAGTCTTCCGGGGCACCTACGGATGCGGCACTGGGCTTAAACACAGCAAATTGTGGACGCGGAGGTTTGTAGCTTGTAGCCGATCCACGACGTGCATTGTAGTATCCAGGACGCGAAGGTGGCGCCATCATTGCGGCTAGCGGGTCCTTTTTCATGAGATTATGAGACGGTGGTGGGGCCATGAGTGCCGCCAAGGGATCGTCACTAGGCACAGGTCCGCTTCTCATAGAGCTGGGAGCGGAATTCGTTCCGACTGGAGGAATTCCTGTAGCGCTAGATCCCGGTGCGCTACCTGGCATCGGGCCAGTGGGTGGGGCGCTGGGCTTTGTAGGCTCCGCAGTAGAAGCTTCGCCTGGGAAAACCCAGCGCTTCGCCTCTTCATCATAATATGCCTCCATCTGCACCCCAAGTTTGGCCACCTTGGCCTCAGGGTTCATCTTTGTAACGATAAATGACGACAAGCCAGACAACCATCCCGAGCCTTTTGAGCTTCCACTGGGTGGTGGCGTCTTTGAACGCACGACTTTCTTGGTTTTTGGACTGGCCTTGCCCTTGTCACTCATTGGTCCGCTCATCGTGGTGGCCTCTACAGGTGAAAGCGTCGTCACGACTTTAGCAGCTACTTGACTGGATAATGTCTTTGCTGAGGGGTCAGTCAATGCGTTCGGTGACTGAAGCGAATCTGGTGAATGCTGTTGTGATGACAGAGGCTGTTCGTGCGTCGACGGCACATACTCAAGAGGGCTCGGCGGCAAGGAACTTGGAGGAACTAAAGACATTCCGTTGAAGCTAGCATTACTACGCGTACTATGATTGCTTCCAGGGGGTTCCATCGAATGCTGCGAGCGCATGAAGCCAGAGCCATGCTGTTGGGGACCATTTCCCTTACTCGAGACAATTGGGCGTCTGTTTCCTGGATAGGAGTCAGGCGACTGTAGCAGCTGAAGCCCGTTGCTGGATGAGGGAGTTTCGCTGACAGCATCTGGTCTTGAATAAAGAGTTGGAGTCGACGCGGAAGAACTTCTCTGGTAGCGTCCTACCGAACTTGTTTGAGACGTTGGAGGAGTATCGTGAATGGACGAGTTAGAAACTACGGTCGACGAAGGCAGCTGTGCCGTAGGTGGCGAGGTTTGCTGTGATACGTATGAAGGCTTCGGGATCGAATTTAAATCTGTCACAGCGGGAGCTTTCGGATAAATTGTTACAGGCGATATCGCTTCGCTCGCGTACAAGCCACTTGGGGCTTTTGAATTGGAAATAGAAGCGGCACTTGAGTCGTTGCCCTCCACTACTCGATTCACAATCTTGCCCATGATACTCAATGCACTACCAAGACCCCACTTGCCTTGCTTGCGGTCACTCTCTCGACTGGTCGAAGCTGCAACCAAGGCCACACGATCTTGTCCGAGGTGTTGACGCAGCCGGTCGTCCAGCACTGTGAGCTGGTTCTTCATCCCTTCCAAATACATCGATGTGCCGGGCTTCGTTGTCGCAGTCACGGCCTTAATTAGTATTAACATGGACGTAACATACTTAAAAGCAATCTCGAGTTTTCCAAGATCAGCCAGCATCATGGCGTAAATGAGTTTATAGCCCTGAAACGGAATCATCACGTTGTCCGCCGCATCTTTCGAAAGCTTTTGAGACCATTCGTACATTTCCGTGCGCTGCACAGCACCTGGCGACACGTAAAATCGCGCTTCCGTTGGCGTGCGGTGATCGCCTCCCAAAAGTGCGATTTTGGAAGTTGGTATCGGTGCCTCCACTTGAATGCCTGCAAGCAAGTAGCAAATGTGTGCTGCAGTAACCAAGTTTGCTTCGTTCCATAACCGGTCGCCAAGCTCTGTTAAAATCTTGTTAGTATCAGCGGTTCGATTTGCTAAAAGAACTTGCGCATGCGATGTCCATGCAGACAGAACCAGCGATTCTGTAGATTGTTGAGCGTTTGTATGCAATAGCCGTTTTGGCTCTTGCACACTTTTTTCCTGTTGGTCTGCGAAAGCCATAAACAATGCGCGACTGGGATCTCCTACTGCATATGTATCGTCGACGTAATTGCGTAAGACTCGCTTAATTTAAGCAAAAGAAACACATGTGAGCCATCGCTGAGGCTCTTATAAGAAAAAACTGAAGGCAAACACTGACCTTGTATTCCTCTTTGTTCGTAAAGGAAGCAATTAACATGGCCTCTGGCCACATGTGCGCACTCATAGCTGTCGAGATCGCACCCTTACGATCGCCAACCAAAAGCAGTTCACGCAAATGGTTTGTATGTTTCACCTTCAGTTCCGGATGCTACGACAATTATTTAAATGACGCATGAGAATTAAGAGCATAATTGATAGAATTTAATTAAACAAAACTTTTGGCCACTTACCACCGCAGAGTGAGTGTTTCGAGCCTCGGGAAATAGTGGCGGTTGGTTCCCGTTACGCCGCTTACTGCTCTTGTCGAACAGGATGATCAATTGAGCCTCAGGTGATTCAGGATCATTGGGTTTCATTGTCCCAGGGTCTGAGCGCAGCTTTCCGTTGCATTTAATAATAATACGCAAGACACCCAGAAGCAGCCGATCGTCCTCGTCTTCAGCATCAATTGCACTTGTTGGTGCCTCACTTCGTTTAAGTCGATCATCGATATATTCTCGAATTACGTCTTCCGAAACATTACCCGTCAGCGGCCCAGGAAAAGTGTCCATTTGACTATATTCCTTGTCCTTCGAGTGAAGCTGGTCCATGCGATAGAAATTTACTGGCCCTTTGCAAAGCTCGCTATTCCCACCGTTCTCAAATTCAGATCGCCTAAAATTGAACATATTAACCGAATTATTCATTATAAGATGCCACTTGCTGTTGTACACGAAAGAAAACTTACGGAAGGGTGCCACGAGGATTATTGCGGAAGCTGCTTCCTGAAATATTTGGTCGAAATTTTCTATCTGGAAACATCGTCACCACATTTCCCCCGAAGCCGAATGATGCAAGACATGATGGCGGAGCAACACATGGATCTTTGTGCTTGTTAGCGGTCATCTCGAAGGGTGCTGCAACAATATGAGAAGCCTGCGATGTATTTGCCGCGTGATAGCCAAGTCCCGCACCAAAGGCATGCTTATCTGCGAGATGATTTTGAATTTGCTTCACACCACCTGCCCGATCTTCGAATCCAGTTGCACTATAGGGCTGCTGTTGATGATATTGCTGCTCCGGCATTTGATAGTGCAAGTGATTCGCGGTACGTGTGATGTCAGCCCCATGGTCACCTATATTATACAAGCTTCTTGGAGAAGCTGCAGGTTCGTGCACACCGCTTCCACCATACAAAGCACCACCATTATTTGGAGGAGATGCAACTGTAAAATCTTGAGCTCGCTCCTGCCCCTGCTGCTGATAGTACGCTGGCTGCGCAAACTGGTGCGATGAAGTCGCATTGTGTGTCTGTGCTGGCAGGTTGCTAAAGAAATCAGTTGGAAGTCGCTGCTCACTGGACCCTTGTGAGCTGAAGCCAGCAAACCCGTCGATTGACTGAGGTCGTTTAGTAATTCGCATGTTTTCGTCTCGTCTCATAGTGCTGTTATGCAAATTTTTATCACTGATAGCGGCACTTGAGGGCGTGATTTCACTAACACTGTCGGAATCACGCTGCCTCGTGTCACCCGGCATAGGGGGGTTGACATAGGCCGTTGATGGTGGTTTATTAACTTGAGCTATAGGTGCAGTTTCAGGCGCTCTTGCGTTCTTTTCGTTCAAGTCGAACCGGCTTAAATCAGCTTTAACGTATGGTTGCTCTTGGTTTACCATCCGTTGTGATTGTCCATGAGCGGCCTGCCCATCAAACGCATTGGAAGCAGAGGAATTATTACGCTGCATCATTTGCATAGCCGACGAATCCTGTGAGGTAGTACCACCAAAGAACGATGAAGCTGTGACTTGGGTATTTGCAGAAAGCGCTTCAGAAAAATAAGAGGTTGCATTGAACGATGTATGCACTGGAGTCGTATTGATGTGCTGTTGCCCATTATTCCAACTTCCAACAGATGTGTTGGTTTCATGAAAACTTCCGGAGGATACATGATGCGAGACGCTGACATTGTCCACAGAGCTAGGTGACGAATATGAATTGCGCGGCTGTGCGTAAAAGCCTTCCGATGTTTCAACTTCAAACTGTCTTTTATCATTCGCAGCCACCAAGAATGTCTGCTGGGCGTGAGTTTGCGTTGGCTGCTGGAAGACTAAATTCGCAGGAGCAGCGGGTATACTTTCTTCACCACGTTCTATAGTTTTTGACAATGCATCCAATTTGTTTGTTGTCGATAATCTTTCAAAAAATGCGTCGGCCGCTGCACCTGACAATGTTCGTGAGTCATCGCGAGTTTGCGTAGTAGCTTCTGGAGTGTATATATGATTTTGGTTTCCACCGAGCGGCTGTTCGGACAAACGAGAATGCCCATGCACATCTGCCGCATGATTAGAAATTATTGAAGGGCCAGATATCGGCCTCTGGTAATTGGAGCTACTTCGGCTCCCAAAATCGCTGTGCTCACGCCAAACTTTATTACTAGTAATAGAGCTTGTCGATGATTGATGGCTGAAATTGCTACCAATACTTTGTTCCACGCCCTTCTTTTGCTCATACGATCGCCCATTAAATGCATTGCCTGCGAATTGGCCATGACGATCTTCTCCTGATGTCTTAAAATCACCCGACGAGCTTTGATTTGGAGGTAAAGTTAAAGTGCTGCATAGTGATTGATTGTGGCCCCCAACAAGCGAGGTACTTGGTATACTCAACGATTGCTTGAACGAGTTCGCAGCAATTGAGTCGCTATTATCGGAAGGCCGGTAGCCACCAATTACAGCATCTGCGGAAGTCTGCGCAGCTCCATTTAAATGAGGTTTTGCTTTACGATCGATGCCCAAGTGATCCCCGGAACCTAGACTACTGATATTCGCAGACTGAATCGAGTTTTCAAAGTCATATTGAGTATTGCTATGCGTGGCAAAGAAATTTGCTTTGTTATCAGTGCTCGAATCATTATATCCGAAAGCGCTTGGAACATGAGCTTCTGCTTTTGAGTGGTCAAATGGACTAGACGAACCAAATTGGCTGTGAAAAGAGGAAATGTTCGAGGCGTGAGTGCCGGAAATTGTATCCCTTCCACCTTGGTTGATGTGCTACAAATTTTGCACGAACAGCATGTAAAATTTCGCAATAAAATAAACCCATCAAATTATCTAACATCAGTACCTGATTGAGCACCTGATGACCAGAGCTGTGTGAATGCTTCACCGATGTGGCATGTGGACTTTCAAAAAAACTAGTTGAAGAGCCTGCAGTCACAAGGTTTTCGACGTTTAACGTTGGAAGCTCAGGTGCATCCGATGGCTTCGTAATATTTGCCGACGCCGAAAATGCACTAAACGGATTGGGAATATCAGCGCCAGTCGTGGCACCAAATAGTGATGCAGCACTTGGAAAAATCTCTTCCTGAGTAATGCCCCCCAACTGGTGAGTAACACCGGAAGGTATCGACGAAGCAGCAACTGGTCCACTGACTGCCTGCTGAGATGTAGAGAAAAGTCCCGACGAGCTTGCACACGGCTTTTCATCGTTAGAATTATCAGGACTACCATATACTGACGACAGCGCGGCTGATTTGGATTCTTCAAACTTCGTGACTAAATTCGTATTTGGTGCGGATTCTGCGAATGGCTCCTGCGCGTCACGACTCGCTATCGTTTCCGAATTGTATTGCATACTCGATGCGCCATACTCCGAAGCAGAGCGCAGGTTTGCACTCATGTTTTCGTTTATGCTGGTTGTTTCTGATGCATTATCATCGGAAAATTCTTCATCACTGGCATTATCAGAACCACCAATAGTTGTTCCAGGGGCTGAAAACTGTCCTTCACTTGCTGAAGGAAAATCCGTACCGAATGCTGTACTCGCATTGGATGAGTTCACCATACTCGGGGTTTCGGATATACTACCGTCTGAATAGGCTCCGCTTTCGCTTATGTGCTCTGAGCCACCGAACGTAGCCCCCGCAGAGGATACCCCAAACGAGGCAATGGAGCTGCCATCATGATCCGTACTTGCAACTGACGATTGATTCATGCGATGACTTGCGAACGAGGACTGCGAACCACCATACAGGGAAGAAGGACGCCCCGCAGACGGAAAGAACGAATTTTCACCAGAGAATGACACAACAGAATCTCGCTCTTCTTCATCACTTTGGCCTTGCCTTGTATAGAGACGCGAGCCAATACAACGCGAATTGGCTTGCTCTTCAAAAGGCGCTTGATTTTGCTCATAAGACTGTGTTGAGCGATCGTTCCACTTGACGCTAGAATGAGTATATGATTCTCGACTTCCAAGTCGACTGTCGTCTTCACTACCGTCGGTGGACGTCATTGTATCATGTTGAGTCGATTTTTCTTCGTGTTCAGTAGATAATGCAGCGCCAGAACTATCGCCTCGAAAATCAAAGGTGTCATTGCCATGGGGCGACGGAACACGTCCAAAAGCCCCCCCTGTCCCAGTCGGTGTATGTAAGAATCGTGCAGCGCGTGGTACTTCAGTGACGCTTATTTGTTTCTGAGATTTGGTCCTAGTGGTCGAAAAGGGTGGGCTTCCGGTATCCATATAGGTCGCTGGCTTTAGTTCAGGCTTTCTCTCAGAATAATGCAATTGAGCTGATTGTTGGTGTGTCTGCGAAGGAGACATCGCAATAGTGTCTTGGCCTGTCACGTCGTCTTGCCTACCAATCTCCTTCTTTTCCTGATATTGTGAGCCAGAATGATCAAAGACAGCTGCTGATTTCGTAACCTCCTGCTTGGTTGGCAACGCAAAAGAATTATCATGGCTCGAGAAATCAGGATAGGCAGTATTACCATGGCTTTCAGCAGCAAATGTCCTGTACGACGAATCCTCGACAGTCTCATTCCAATCATCCTTTGCATGGTCATCATGATCAAACAAAGCATCTTCTTCATTCCAAAAGTCGCCAGCTGGACTAGTAAGCTCAACAGGGGGAGCCATGAGCGCATCCGTCTGCACGGTCATCGTTGCTGTATCAGACATGATTAAGCCACTTGAAGCAGCTTCATTTACTTTGCCTTCTTCCGATAAGTTTTCCACAACTTTTTCCTGGTGATGCCAATCCTCATCTTGCTGATGCGACTCTGTGCAAGTCATCGCTTCGCTGCGACGGTCACTCCTCGTTTTAAACGCACTTTGTTCTGTAGGTTTGTGGGCCAGAAACGACGATTGCATCGCTGCAAAAGCCGTCTTAGCTGTAGGCGTATGCTCGAGCACTGACCTTGTTTCTATAGGCGACAGCAGCTGTGAAGTAGCGCTTTTCGTTCCATACGTAGGAGGTGTCGATGGTACAGCTGCTGGAGGTAAAGATGTCACTTGCGCCTTGCCGCTCTCCTTTTCCACTTCAAAGTTTCCCGATGCCACAGACAAAGATTCTGCTACGTCACGAACATGCAGTGGCGATATCAACTTGTTCGGGTCATTTACTTCCCCTGCAGATGACGAAGTTGTGCACAGCGGCAAATGGGCATGGGGTGCCATCGGTGTGGCAACAGGTGACGCAAATAAATCATCATCGTCTCCCCACGAAAATTCTTCTTTTTGCACTTGTGCTGCAGCAGCAGCCATCGGCGTTCCTGTCGTCACGGACGCTGTTGCATCGTCCATGGACCCAGAAAGCACCGTCGAGGGCGAGTCGCAGTCCCATCCATCATCGCTGTATAAATCTTCAGCGTCGTCCATTGAAAAGAGTTGCGTTGGCTTGGATCTTGCTGCCAAATTTGTGCTAGATGAAGCAGCTAGCAAAATTGGCTCCACTGTCGCCGATTTCGTTTGGTTTGTGTCTTTGCTGCTAGGATCAGTTGTCATAGAATTTGTTGTCGACTTTGTAGTGCTCGTAGTCCTACTACCTGGTATACCAAGAGATCCGATCGAGGGAGGGATAGATCGCTGGCTGCCCAGTCCGCCAATGGGCGGCGGTGTCCACGATGATGTGGACGATCTTGAGGCCGTATTAGATACATAGTGCTTAGTCGTTTGGCTATAATTCTTGCTGACACTACTGGCGCTGTTGCCGCGCGAGGCGTTGGTGATTCCCAGCGAGGCGAAAAAATTCTCGTTCGGGGCGGCGCTTACAGGCTTTTGACGCAGCCGTGATCCAGTGCTCGCAGGCCTAGTGCTGGTGCTTTCAGAAACAGAATTTTCAGCATGAGCTTCTGTGGCAGGCGTCGAGCCAGCAGCTGCGGAGAAGTAGCCGCGGCTTCCGTCCATCTGCTTTGCACTTACGGATGCGGTTTCGAATTTGTGAGGTTGATGTCAATAGGAAATTATATGTGATGAGGTCTGCCTACGTAAAGCCACTTTTGGCTTATATCTTAAAATAGTGATAGACCTGCAGATTTAATTAATTTTGCCCTCGATTTTGACAGCATTCTATCTCGTTGTCATGTAAGTTTCTGCCTTTGTTCTAAATTGTGATTTGCAAATATTCAAATTCTTAATTACAAAAGTTCGCTGGCATTTGAGGACGTTGAAGTGTTTGTTACGTTTTTTTTCAATTTTCACAGGACCAGCTCTTAGTGAAAAAACGATTACTTTTAGAAACTTTCAACAGGAACGACTCGGGACAAATTTAGTGACGCACACACGCCAACTGTCGTCATCCTCCTCTGCCCGACCGCTAATCTTTATTTATATTATTTTTAACAGGCTAAATTTGCCCTAATGTTACACCGTCCCCGTTTAGTAAACTTGTTGTACTTAAGGGGATGGTCAATTACTTAAATAAAGTCCCACCACTTGGGTGTGTTCACACTGTGAACCATTCACATAGGAGGGATGACGCCTAGTGTAACGGGGTGTATCGTGACATGAAATTAACACTAAGAGGTTGTTAATTAATATTATCTAAAAGATAGATAATATTTGGAGGAAATTACTTTATATAGTAATTTCCTGAATTCTTATCCATAACTTGCCTTAAGAGAAGTCTTCCTCTATACGTACAGTGTACGTCACCTAACGAGAGGCACCACTCACATCTGAAGCAGTGTGAAGTGGACTTGTACTGAAACAGTACAAGTCGCAGTGCCCCGTTACACCTAGCGTCATTTGATACGCGAGGTATCTAGAAAGATACGCTCGCAATCCATTTTAGTGTTATCTACAGAGATGATATTTTTGATTGGTAAGAATACCTATTTATATTTAATACGATTAAATATAAATATGTCTGAAAACTACAAATTGGTAAGTGCGCACGAGGAGCCGGGTTACCGCTCCCGTGACGACACTTTACTAATGCACTTAGTGCGTTGGGTGAGGTCGCTAAGGTGCCCACCACAACTACCTCACTGCTCGCAAGAAGACGGACTAACCGCTTCTTCGCTGTGCTAGGGTATGTGCTTGTGAAGAGCGTTGCCGTATAAAGACGTGCCCGCCTACACTTGGTAGCACTTGAAGTCCTTTCCACGACCCGCGTCTCTGCGTGTGT
Organism: Bremia lactucae; assembly: GCF_004359215.1. Classification (NCBI taxonomy): domain Eukaryota; phylum Oomycota; class Peronosporomycetes; order Peronosporales; family Peronosporaceae; genus Bremia; species Bremia lactucae. The sequence continues at coordinate 1,968,471 of NC_090620.1, forward strand.
GCGTGAGGATGAGCCTCAATATCGATCGAGCTCGTCTTTCCCCGCCTTTCCGAATGCCATCGGGAGGTGACAGGGCACTTGGCCCAGGGAACAAGCCCTGGCTAGGCTCTTAAAATATATTCCTGAGCAACATGCTGCTCAGTTGGAGCACTTTAAGGCATTCGTGCTCGGACAGCGGAGGCCCGCGTCTGAGACACAGAGCCATACTGCGGCGGAGTCCGTCACTCAGACTCAATTTGAGTAGAGGCGTGAGCAGGCACGGAGCGAGGCTCTCAACGGGTTTATTCAGATGCTCTCCGCCCGGCCGCATCAGCCGAGACTCACTCGGATAGACCCGCCTAAGTTCGATGGAAGTGAGGAGATGCATCGCTGTCGACGTCAATTATCGTAGGTCTGATTTCGGAGCACATTAAAGTGCCTACTTTTATGAAGGGACTACGGCATGGCCCATCGCGACAGGCCCTTTTTAGAAAGGTGCCGTCGATGATGGAAGAGGCAATCCAAATTGCCTTAGTTGAGGAGCAATTCTACAACAATGCCTCGGCGGCAGCTTGGTATAAGCTGTCGGCCGAGAGATCAGATGCCCAACTCCATGGAGTTGGGCAATGCAGACTTTTGTCAGCTATAAATGCGGCAAGCCTGCCAAATGATGGCTCGCTGCTATGCCAGAGTCCCTGCTGGGGCAAAATGCCTAGCAAGAGGACTTCCTTCCCAAAGGGCGATAGCAAGAACCATCCTGCGAGAGGCATGAGCTCTGCATCGACCACTGAGGGGTCGGGAAATCCGGGAGCGCAGTAGGTGCGGGATGCCCTAATGACGCGGACTCATAAGCTACCCCTAAGTTCAGAGTTGTCGAACAAATGGGTAGCATAGTCCCTGAGGTCTCGAAATTTCGGACCTCAACCCTGATGGTCTATAGCGCTCAAGTACAAGGCTATGATCAGGTGATGACCCTCCTAGTGGATTCGGGTGCATCACAAAATTTTGTAAAACTCGCGCTCTAAGAAAGAGGGCGATGTTCGAGTCGCCTTGCCACGATGGCAAGCGAGAATAGGCGACCGTTCGTTTAGCGAACGGGGCGCTCGTTTAGTCTGAGGGAGTTCGAGTTGAACTCGCCTTCAGCTTTAGTGACTTCTCTTGTAAAGGCAATATGGCACGAGAACGCGTACAGCGGACTCAGACGCCCCGTCTCGGACTTTTGTATGGGAAATGCAGGAAATTCAACAATTGCGAAAGAGGGACATAGTTTCGTCAATATGACGAAGCAACTGTTCCTTGCATTGGTTGTTTTAAAGTCAATCCGCTAATCGCTGCTAGACGTACAAACAAGAGGAGCACAAGAGACGTTCATAGTGCTCATAGTGCTACGTATGGAGAGTCCGTATGACCTCGTCCTTGGCATACCATGGTTGGCAAAACACCAACCATGGATAGACTGGCGTACACGCACAGATGCAAACTCTACACAGGACACCGGAAAGGATGTGCTCCTGCGAGAGGCATATGCAACTGATGTCGTGTCGAACACAGTTGAGGGTGCGTTGACTGGATGTCAAACGTCACCAATCCTACCCAGCTCGTGGAGACTGAGTAGTGAAAGGGCAATGACAAGTAGTCATGTGACCCATAGTCCTGCACAGAGCCGAGAGTCTGTGATAGTAGACAGCGGGCTGACTAGAAGTCAAGCGTCGCATGAACGGCACAGTGCCTAGAGCCTGGTGTGGTTGGAAGGGGTGTGTTAGCCAGGAGAGCAGCGACACCCGCTTCCTAGTCAAAGGTCGTGGTAACTCGAAATACGAGTACCAGACAGATTAGGACGATCAAAGGCACGTCTAAACGAGTGACCTTTGGATCATTTCCTATTAAAGAGGACGGGCCTTCAAACGAGATGTTCGAGACCGTCAAAGACGAAATTGCGGAGACATCCTCAGTTGAGATGCTCCGGCAAGTCTTTAAATCTGCCGAGGAGATAGTAAATCTCCCGGAGATGTCGTGGGATATTTTCCTCGCCGAATTTAAGCAAGGAAAGATTCACGAAATAGTCGCACCAGTTCCAGAAGAGAACTTGGTGGACTGTTGCTCGTCGTTCACAATGGACCAGAGCGTCCTAGAAACGGACGAAAAGACATGGCTAGCTGCTCAAGGCTGCATGCCTTGAAAGACAGTCCGTTCTTTGAGGTTGTGTGGAAACATCGCGTTGTGTTCCCAGAAGAAGTGCGGAGCCGCCTACCAGCAGATAGGGGCATCAAACACGAAATAGACGTCGAATCAGGCACCAAGTATTGTGTGACCAGGCAATGGCCATTGCCGAGAGAACAAGTTGATTGTATCGATGAGTTCTTCAACAAGCGAGCCAAGACGGGACATGTGCGTGGGAGCAAATCGCCTCACTGCAGCCCGACCTTTTGTGTGCGTAAAGCCACAGGAGGATGGTGCGTGGTTTATGCTTACAATAAGCTGAACACGGCGACCAGACCGGCGCAAACGCCAATCCCGTGAAAAGACGTTTGTTGAACTCCATGGGAAAGTTATCTATCCTTTTCGCGTCGAATTTAAGACATGGCTGCTATCAGGTACTCATGAAAGAGTTCGATGTAGCTGAAACTGCCCAAGCGGTATGCTTTGGCTTGTGATGCCCCAAGAATTGAAAACCGCACCAGCGACATTCAACTGAGTGGTGGCTCACGTGATGGATTAGCACCGTGCCTACGCGCTGCATTACTCTGACGATGTATTCGTGCATAGTAGGGTTGAGAACGGGCTGAGCGCAATAGAGTCGCACAAGCGTCATTTAGACGCTGTGTTGCAGACTTTAAAGGACGCCCAATTGTACGTCAACTTGCAAAAGTGCGTCATAGGGGTCCCTGAGATGCAGGGCTGCATAGTAGGTACACATGGTGTACGAGAAGACCCAAACAAGGTAAAATCAGTAAAGGAACGACCAATCCCACGGCATGTGAAGAAATTGCGCCAATTCCTAGGGCTCGCTAATTACTTGCATAAGTATAGCAAGAATTATGCCGAGCAAACTAAACCATTATATGATCTACTTAAAAAGGACACAGAATGGGTTTGGTTTAAAGACAAAATGATGCGTTCACATCAGTGAAGCAATCTCTTGTAGAGGCATCGGTCTTGGCATTGTTAGTCGTGGACAAGCCCTTTATCGTCGTCTGCGATGCAAGTAATTTTGCAATTGTTAGCGCGCTCATGCAGAAGGATGACGACGGCGTTGACTGCGTCATCTCTTATCTATCCCGGCTTTTAAAAGCCGCCGAACATAATTACCCTCAGCATGACAAAGAGCTACTTTCAATAAAGTATGTTCTTGTGGAGTTTCGTGTGCACCTATTGGATCCGAGCCGTTTTGTGGTTTATATGGATCACGCATCACTGCGGACCGCAATAAACTCACCGCACCTCTCACCTAGAATGGCAAGATGGCTTACATTCTTCTCTGAATTAATTTTCAAGCTGCATACAAGCTTGGTAAGTCGAATGTATTGGCTGACGCTTTATCGCGCAGACCAGACTTCGAGGTAACACACCAGGAAAGTGTGTCTAGTGCTGAATCACAATTTCAGCCGTCAACGTTGGCAGCCATGAAGGCATACCACCTGACGAGCTCAGTAGTCTCTGAAAAAAAGAGAGCTACAGTCAGGAAGACCATTATAGCCTGCTGTTGGATCACTCTGGTGGATGAAAGGTAACCTTTCCGTCGCACCTGAGAGCTAAGCTAAATCACTTTAGCTACAGTGATGGCCTGTTATGGCATCAGCTGTCACCTTGTGATCCCTTGAGAATCCATGTGCCACATGACACAGATCTCAAGCTGATGGTCCTTCACGTGCTCCATGACGCACCATTTTATGGGCATCTGGGCCGTGAAAATGCATTTTTACGAGTGTCAGAAGAATTTTGGTGGCCACACCTATCTCGATGGGTGACCAGCGATATTCGGTCTTGCGAACAGTGTCAGCGCATTAAGCCTGCACCGTCCAGCAGTGCGCCACTAAAGCCGCTGTTGATTCCAACGGATTTTGGGAAGTCAGTAAATCTGGACTTCATGTTTGGCATGCCGCCCGACCACAAGGGTCAGATGGTGCTCGTCGTCTTTGTAGACAGACTGAACAAAGTGGTGCATTTAGCACCATGTGAAACATCGATCACAGGCAAGGGGGCAGCTCTCTTGAACCTGGATCATGTATACCGACTACACGGGATGCCCGAGTCCATAGTATCGGACCGGGGTCCACGTTTTACGTCTGGGTTTTGGCGTCATGTGTTCGAGCTGCTAGGTAGCAAGCTCCACATGTCGACCGCAGATCATCCCCAGACCGATGGCCAAACAGAACGTGCCAATCGGATCGTGGCGGATGTCTTACGCACTATAGCAACTCCCAAAGATTAGAGCAAGCAATTGTACTTTGTGGAGCTCGCTAAAAATAACAGTGTCCACGCCAGTACGGTGAGACATCGTTTTCTATAAACGGACTGCTCCATCCTCGGATGCCAGTCTCGTTTGTGCGCGCCCGAGTTTTAGTGGGGGAGGGCCCCTCACTACGCTCGGTGCGAAAGAGGGACATAGCTTCGTCAATATGACGATGACCCGCGAGGGTATCATCTCAACGACGAAACTTGCCTTAGTGACCCTGCCGGGTTGGCAGTGGTCAGTATGTAGTCACGGCAAGGAATGCATGTGCTCTCACACAATAGCGATGTTTCGTTGCTTACAACTACGTCCTACGAACGATTCCGGCGATGTCATAGGCGAGTTGAATGCTAAAAGCCTGAGCGAGGCTTAACACTTTGTGGATGAGCGATTAGCCATCCCACGAAAAGTCCGTGACCGTGGCGCAACGGCAAGCGCACAAGATAAACAAAAGAATGCTGACTGAAATGGTCGCAAAAATAATGAATGCTTAAGTGTTCGACATAAAGTACTGTTAAGTACTGTTACTCTACCTAAAATCGCAATTTTTGTACTACCTGGGGGTACTTAAAATTATTGCTACGTTACATTGGGCCATTTACTGTGGTCGAGAAGGTCAAAGACCTAAATTATAGGCTCACCCTCCCGCCATATATGAAGATGCACCCCGTCTTTTACGTGGGTCGTCTCAAACGGTATGTGGACCCAGATGAGGTCACATATTCCCATCAGTCTAAGGAGACTGTTGGTGACACCGACCATGGGTTCAGTATTAAACAGATGGGGGAAATGAGGAAGGCGAAAGACTTGCCTCCGACCTTCTCTTCCCATGAGAACGTAACGGACTCGGAGAGCGAGAGATACCACGCGCGTAATACGGTTCCTCAGCATTAACTTCTTAAAGATGTCCAGCCGAAGTTTCAAGCGTTCGTAACCCTGACGATTTTTCGCGCGAGCATCATGAAGCCGAGGTCAGTAGCAAGACTTGACCCTCGAAATCCCCAATGCGTCGTTCAGCAGCGCTTAATGCCTGCAACTGAACGATCGCGGGAAAGGCAGCAGCGATTATGTGGGCAAAATCGCCACTCCTATCGAGCGCCGCCTGCACTGATTGGATGCGGATGGGAATCAACGCTTCCTTGCTAAAAGTTTGCTTGCCCACCGCTCCGTGAGGAAGAAGCATCAAATCCTCGTCCAGTGGAGAGGATACCCGAAAATTCACCATGTCTTGTCAAAGCCTTAAAGTTGACTTAGTGACAAACAAGCCGGGCTTGCATTCACGTCCCATACCATTAAGCACAGAGGTCTTTGTAACTAAGCCCTGTTTATCCTCTCCTCCTAATGGTTTACCGACCCTAGTTCTTCCCCAGTAGACCGCCCGGCCCCACTCGGCGTTTCCCGCACCGTACAGCTTTCTGGTATAAGGTGGGATTGATGCTTCGAGCTTTGCGCGAATTGCGCAACGGACAAGCCGGGCGCAAGTGCTTAGTGCTTTCTCGCATATAACATCTACGATGTTTGAATGCTATTCCACAGCTTTTCTTCTCCTTACTAATAGACAAATCTGATGCGCTCGACGGGCTTTCCAATATTTCTGCGTACCAACGCGAGAGGACTTAAAGTCGAACTCAGCGCGTAACCCCATGGCAATTGCCGCTTCTAAAGTAACGGGATGAGATTGGTACAATTCCGTTTGGGCAACCCCCGCATTAAGGTCTTCCATTATGAACGAATAATTTAACCACTTCTTGCCCTCGGCCTTGATGTATAGCGGCAAAAAGAGCTCTTAACTCCTGGGCGTAGTCTCCTAGGATCGGTCTACCCTGACGAGCCGCTAAATATCGTGATCGTGTGCGAGAAATCTGATTAGATGGGACAAACATGCTAGTCAGATGATGTTTTGGCAAATCACACCCCACGAGAGGCAAGGTAAACCTGCCTACTTGGACGAGCGGTGCAACTTATAGGGTGCACCAACTAAGTACCTGTTTTCAATCCTGTCACATGCCATAACCAGTTTGTCAAACTAGGTCTCGCAGCCTACGATTTGCACATTCTGTATGAATGCTCCCGAAGCGTAAAACTAAAAGGAGTTGCATCCTTAGCACGCGTCCAAGTGTAACATCGATGCCAAAAACGCATCGATGAAGAATTCGTTTTTGTTGTCACCAAACTGTGAAGTCTGGATGAGTGACGACGGGATCTTATACCGCTCGTTGGTCATATACCGTTCGTTGGTCATAGCAGACCAACGAACCAAGTTGCCCTTTGCAGGCAACCAAGACTCTTTTCGGGAGCGAACCGCAACGAATTGCGGTCTCCGTTCCTTTGGTTAATGCTAAGTTGCAGACTAACATTCTGTTGAAGTGATCTTTACAATCCTTCGTTCCTGGTGGTACATTTTAGCATTCCCGGTACGGGGGCTCTTTAGATCGGAGTCATTACAAGATGACTCCTCATCAATATAGTCCGAGGAATGGAACATCTTGGAGATTAATATCTGATCTCTCTCGTCTTAACCCACCGTTTTATGACAAAATTGCTCAGATAAAGATCTGGAGGCCAAAATTATATTTAAATGAAATTAGAGTAAGGTCGTAATATTAAATATAGTTCAGTTCCCCGTTTGATCTAAAACCGTCAAATGCGTTACTAAGGCTTGCCAATGATCTGTGATAGTACAAAGCCGCATGTACACACTCGCAAGCATAGATATCGCTCAGGTCTACGAACCATTGGTCCCTTGAACTAGGATTCATTAAGTTATACGAGCTTGTACGACTTACGAAGTTGTTAAACTTCTTAAGACTATAGAACTAAGCGACTCTTTAAGTATAGAGGAGCGAAGTAGCTTCGCTACACCTGGAAGCACTCGCAGGCAATTTACACTTGATAATTAATTAAATTTAGCCTCTTCTGGCATGGATATCTTCCCCAAACTTTCAAAGCGAAACGAGTAGCATATAAGAAGCTCAGAACTTTGTATGGGCTCGATCACATAGATCACAACCTTTCCCAGGCCCAGATGTTCTTGATGCAAGGCCTAAAGACTTAATATGAATCCTCTCTTATCGGGCAGCAAAGGATCACTTAGCGGAACTCGGTACAATCCTGTACCTGATCCGGAGCCTAAGGCTCGCCCTCTTGCTGTCAGTGTTAACACATATGAGGGCAAAGAGGAAGGAAATCTCCTTTTCTGGATTAAATAAACGAAAACGTCCATAGCCTCCGTCATGGCTATATTTAAGCTCGGTAGGAAAGCGAGTAAGTAAGCACTCACATGTAGCACGTCTAAAGACGTCGCACTTCCCGCGTCTCCTGCTGCTTTAGGGTGAAGCCCATGCCCCTAGAATTGCGTACTCCCTTAGAGACTCTCACTGGAGGACGTGCATCTCTTCTGAGAAGCGCGAAGGGATTGATAGCTTACAATTCTTTTACGAGCTCACGAAGCGCTCGTTTTCCCAAGGTTTTTTTGTGTAACAAGGCACATTTCACTAGTGCTGACCAGTACTAGTTAATCATACACTGATTACAGTGTAGGATAGGTGCCTCGAAGCTTCACGTACACAAAGGTACCGAGGACGATTTCTTAAGAAGCTAAGGGTCTTCAGAGTAAAGGTCTAGACTAAGGCCTTAGAATAGAGAAAAGGTAAGACTGTATTAATCTATTCACATTCCTACGAAACGATCTTCTACTTACTACTGAACCTATTATATTAATAAGTAACAAGGTATGGCACCTTCTTGCGCACCGCACAATCGTGTCTTAAACCGATTGGCGGGGTTGATTTAAACTTAAATCAACCAATCAATAGAACTAATGTCTAATTGCATCAATATTACCAAATTTGGTATTAATGGAACTATTGAAGTCAAAATTAATAAAGATAATAATTTTAAACTTCTTCATTTATTTCCTCTCATAGGAAATATTATTTCCTATTCCTCCTATAGGATATAATACTTGTGTAACGGGACCCCGTTACACTCACCACCACTTAACCAACAGTCACCATAGTGACTGATGTAGGGTGAAACGATATACTATTATGTCTTTCCCTTTAATTTTTGTATGTTGATTTTAACAATAATTCCGATTTTATTTTCATAAATTGATTTTGACCGAAATCAACATGGCGACTAATAAGTCTGTGCGCGTGGCCCGTGAGGCCGCAAAGCTGACAGCTGCACGGTACAGTGCAGCTGTTGGTAATGAAATTTATCAATGGACGCTAATACGTCTACTGCGGGGAATACGTCACCTACTCCCATTGGAGGTGACGATGACAAGTCATCTGCTACACCGACTGTAGGTGAGTGGACCAAGTCACCGGCATCGCCGGACTCAGTGTCTACTGTAAAGGCCGCTGGATCACCCGGGGCCGAGTCCGTTAAGCCTTCAGGTTCTAACGTGACAACTAGAGGGGTGATGACGAGGTTATTCGACTCGTCGAACCTCTTTGGTGAGGAGTCATCATCCGATGACTCCGTGAGCGATGACCACTCTGGTAACGTTAGCATGCGTCACCCAGAAAATTAAGTGGTCGCGAGGGGAAGAGTGCTGCTGGTGGTGATAGTTTGCATCACCAGGAAGGGAGTGATTCTAGAGATCGCTCCAAGGGCTAAGTTAACGTTGACGTTAACATGAGCCAACACGAGAGGGATCGCAATACGTTGCGGTTCGCTCCTGAAAATCGGCCTTGGTTGCCCTCTAGGAGAAACCTCATTCGTTGGTCTGTATGAACAACGATCGATGTCATATTCCGCTATTCAACTCATCCAGGTTTCACATGCCCGGTGAGGATGAGACGAAATTCCTCACCGATGCCTTTTCCGGCATCGGTGGTACTCCTCTAAGCTGACAAAGGATGTCAAACCTTTGCGCTAAACTTCGACAGCTTTTATACAGCATGTACAAAAATAGGCCGTGAGGTCTGGCTTGACAAGCTAAATGCTTTCCGTGAGCGGTTCGAGAAACAGACCGTAGTCGGTGCATGATATAAGCTGTACTGTTTGTCTTAGGAGACAGGGATTCCTTGCCTCTCGTGGGGGGACCCATGCTCCTGCTGTTTTAAGGGTGCAGGTCATGCCCCAAAAGAAAGCATATTTCTTAAAGATCTTCATTGGAGAACGCTCATCTCTTACGAGATGCGTGAAGGGATTGAGAACCTCCAATCCTATTACGAGCGCGGAAAGCGCTCGTTCTCCGATGGACCTTCTGTCAAGGAGGATGGGGCTGTTCGTACTGCAAGACGAAACCTGGAACGTCCAACATCAATTGGGAACGAGGCTCCTAGCTATCATGTGAGGGTGGATACCCTCGCCAACGAACGAGATATCTCGTTCGAACTCTATTTACCTCTGGGTGGTTCGAAAAGCTTTCAACAAGAAAATGCTTCTCACCACTCGAATCCGTCAATGGATGTGGAGGGGGGGGGTCGGGTTCGCCTCGTTTGACGAACCCGAATCAACATCATGATTCGGATCACGCCCTTTATTTTTTGAGAAAGGATTCTGATCACGAGCGATCCCGTCGCCGCGAGTTAGCGGTGATGGCTAATAATGTTTCTCGTGACCAGTTGGTAGATTAAAATTGTGTGCAGGTTGCGACGGATCAACTGGCGAACGAGAGGACACATCAGTTCCTTCAAAACGAGATGGTGACAGCTCGTCAGAAGATCATTCCCTTGGAGAAAAAATGAGTGGATCGTCTGATTCAAGACAATCAGAGTCGGTACCGAGAAGATACGGCTTTGGCTCGGAACCATGAAGCTTTGGTGAATGCCCTAGACTGTTCCGGTGAAATCCGGAACCGGAAGAAGTCTCGTACTGATGGTACGGCGGAGACGCTGAACATAAGACGTAGGATGCGTACGCATACTAAGAGGCAGCTCGATCGTGTACACATTGCCTTGGCGATGTAGTACACGAAACGGGCCGATAGACCTGGGTAGTAATTTATTACTGCCTACATTCGTCACTACATGTTTTTTAGGTTTACAGTAGACAGTACCACTAGGTCATTAACATTAAATGAAAGTATTTTTGCTCTTCCATTTTTGTGAGAGTTCTATTTCTATCGGTCTACCGCATCAGCAATGGAATCCTGTACAAAACGGGCCACTGCTTTTCTATCCAACAGGAAATCACCTGCTGACTGGGTTTTATTTCTGTTTCAGTGCGACCGGCTCGCACTGCGGAGATATTAATCTCCTCATTATTGAGGGTATTATCGTTCTCATTAATATTATTGTTTTCGGTGCTGAGTCTTTTAGCATCGTTGTCAAAGTCTGTAATATCATTATTGTATTACTGAGTTTGTCAACTTCAATGTTGATTAAATCAACATTCGTATCCTCGCATTGACCTTACCGCTAATGCGTGACGGCAAGAGCTAAAATGTCCTTACTCGAGTGAGTTCTTTCCCACGTAAATAGAATTCCCTCCAAACAAGGTGGGTGGCGTAAGACATTTACCAAAAATGGGGTATGCTTGAAGAAGCATGCACTGAATCGTTGATGGTAAATTCTATTATCGGCAAGAGCTCGTTCCAACTCTTAAAAGAATAGACGTATCCGCGAGAAATCTCTTCGAGAATACGGTTTGCCCACTCCGTCTGACCATCTTCTTAAGGATGATCAAAAGTTAACATTTCAACAGTGTTCCAATTGATTTAAACACAGTTTGCCAATTCCGCCGTGGTTCTAGGCTCTCGATCTGAGACCAGTTCGCGGGGTCACCCATAGAGTCAAAATATCGTGTCAACAAAGACACGTGCACAGCCTTTGGCTGTGATCGACTCCGGTACTTCAGCAAGATGTACCATTTTGCTAAAACGATCAACAAAAGCAAGAACACCATTGTTCTTATGTTCGTCGTCAGGAAATCCGAAGACGAGGTCCATGGATTAAGACTGCAACACTGCGGGAACAGGCAGAAGTTGTAATGGATCACGGGATGAAGCACTGGGCTTCATTGGTAAATAAACTCCGCATCTACTTGCGGATGAAATCATACTGGCGCGGCTTGTAATACTCGCAACTTATCGTGAGATAGGTCTTCTCATGTCCACGATGACCACTAATTGGTGTATCGTGACACTCATACATGATGCGTAAACGCAAATCATTACGGGTTGGGATGACGACACGAGGTGTGTCGCCAGTAATGGCTGTGTAATACAGTAACCCATTGCGAGTTGTCTTTTGATCTGTTGAGAAACTATTTAAAATCCTTTTAAGGATTGTTGGGATGGATTTCTAAGGCAATCCATCAACCCTTTAAGAGCCTTATCTTCTTGAAAAGCTTTTCTAATGTCGGAAAATAATGTTGACGACGAAACACTTATTGTTGCAACAGTGGCCGTATGCTCACTGTCCGCTTGCGCACCCCGGCTCAAAGTCGGGTTGGCGCGAAAGAGCATCAGCGACGACGTTAAGTCATCCTGTTTATTTTCACGGGGAAGTTATAGTCCGTGAAGAAAGACAACCCTCTCGCCATTCTTTGAGAGCGGTTTGGACCGTTTACGGCCGAGCGTAAAGACGCATGGTCCGTATACGCAATGAGCGGTCTACCTCCCAAGCGATAGACCCTAAACCTAGCTAGTGCGTATAACATGGCAAGGAATTCTTTGTCATGCACTGGTTAGTTGCGTTCAGCTGGTTGAAGCTGACGCGAACGACGCGCTCTGCGCCGTCTGTGTCATATTGCATTAACACACAGCCGATTGCAAAATCACTGGCGTCACAGACCACATGAAATGGTCGGTCTTGGTCCGCAATCGCCAGGATTGGCAATTGCATCACTCTTTGCTTAATACCCTTAAAGGAAGTCTGGCGATCAACGTTCCGTGACCACTATTTTTTCCTTCAAGAAAGATGTACTGTCGTTTCGGCGTAATTGCTTGAGTACTTGTGCAGGTACAACGCTAAGCCGAGGAACTTTTGAAGTCCCTTTTCATCGACTGGCTCAGGCCAATCGGTGATCGCCTTAATCTTTTCCGGATCCGGGCGTGTACCATGTTTTTCCACATTGCACCCAAGAAGTGGTATTTCGCTTGCAGCGAATATTCACTTCTTGAGATTTGCATACAACTCGTGCGTGCGCATAAATGTAAGAACCTGACGAACGTGAGTTTTATGAGCTTGCACGTCCGTCTATCCGTCCATGGCCCGGCTATGGACGAATGCATCGTACAAATAACTTTTTGCGAAATCCCGCACCGATCTCAACAGATCGGTTACACATCTGTTCAATGTCGCAGGGGAATTACAAAGCCCCTGTGGCATAAGTAGCCATTCCGCTTGGGGTGCTTACTGCTATGAACGGGATATATTGTTCACGCATAAGGATCGGATAGAATCCATCCATCAGATCCATTGGCGAAACGATAGTACTCTTCGACATACCATCAATGATTACGTCTTTTCGTGGTATCGGCGTTTGAGCCGGTACCGTTGCAGCGTTCAATTTATTAAATGCATTCACAATCCGTCATCCTCCTGTTACATTACGTACACATAAGGTCGTAGAGCTATTGTGGGCAGGTTGACTCCCTCGGATGAGCCGCTGCTATGCGGTCGGCAAGAACATTGTCGATTGCTAATTTTTGTTCACGAGGCAATGATCACTGCTTCATGACACAGGATTTCGAACTCAAAATAAGGTCGAATTCGTGTCGAGTACCCTTATCCTTATGCAACACACATAACTCGCACTCCTTTAATTCGATCAGACCCTTATACAACGGATTTTGTCTTCAAATACTCATAAGATTGGTAGATAAACGTTCCTCCGAGTCTTCTCATCGAGGTTACTTTCGTCCATCGATGAGCTGCTAAGAAACAGTTCGTTCTCAGTAAATACTATCGCCGACCGAATGTCGGCCACGTAGTTATCAACTGTGACAAGTACGCAGATCTGCTTGACTTTTTCACTACGCAGATTACGCAAGAACCGTTTCAATTTTTTCGTTGACAACTGAGTTATCTCCGAAATTGACTTTAGAACTGCTATTAGATCAAGTGTTTAAGCGTCTACACTTGAATCATTGTTTATTAAGACACTTATTGTCTCAGTTTCCTCTCTGGAATTTATTTCCAAAGGTACCTGTGAACCTTTGACCACAGGTTTCGGGGACAAGAATTTATTTGGGGAGTATCCTCCTCAACTGCCTCTAGCTGTGGTTGGTTACCACAGCGAGATCCTCAACGATCGACTCCCCAGTCGACCTAGGACTTTTGCACTGCCTCTTATAGGAAGGCGTTTTAAACTTTCTTGGATGTTGCTTTTCAAGCAAATATCCTTGTTTTGTACAACTCAACTTATTTGAGTGATCGAACTTTGACGCTGCCTGTGCTGTGCACAGCCGTCGGTAACTATATCCGCGTCACAATTGTGGACCTTCGACGCCGCCTGTAGCCGTCGGTAACTATGACCACATCACAATGGAGGACCTTCAACGCTGCATGTGCTTGTGCACATCCGTCAGGATCTAACTCCACAGTGAGTTGGGTATTTACACTGAGGTCGTGTGGAGTCAGGTAAACGCCTGAACCACAGGTGAGGCCACCGCACTCACTCGTAGGACATTCACAAGCTTGTGGACGCTCCAAGATGTTCATCATTTGGCCATCTCAGGAACAAGAGACAGGCATCGTCACGGCTTGATGCTGCCAATTTAAACATGGCCTGTACTTTCTGAGCCATGGTAATTTAAGGATGACATCAAATTTGTCATCCAAATCTGGTACGATATAATCATCATCGTACTGTTTAGCCCTTCATGTGTTTTGTATACCAACCACACGTTTCTTTACCGTTACAGATACGCCTGTTGCTAGGCGCACTGTCATCCTCGTTAAAGGGGTATTGCGCTCAATAAGTTTGAGTCTACGATCTTCTCGCGATTGGCGTCTAATAAAATTATTCGACGACCCACAATCGGCTAGGGACTTAAGTGGCATTTATTTTACATTTTTATTTTCAGGGTGATGAGGTTAACCTCATCCCGTGTGGCAGTTTCACACAATTTATGTGTGTACGGAGCAACTTTCGTCAAAAGGCCTGCAAATTCTTTTGACGTTGCTGGAACAGTAGGGCGCTCCGCACCTACTGACCCCGACCGTTTATGGACGAGCCGCCTCGCCGATGCGATTTCGCAACAGCGTCAGATATGCGTCTTCCGCTGTTCCTAGCGAGAGGTCGGTTCTTTTGCTCAGTGATTTTAGGCACTGGCCGTGGGGCACTACACTTATAGGGTAGTTAGTGGCCTATCTTTTGACAACGATTTAATTTTGTAACCGTTAGTAACTCGAAGAGCAAGGTTTCTCGCTCTCTGTATACGAGACATCCATCAGTTCTAGACCTATGGTTTCGTGTCGTCTCGGTGGACGATATGACCCCGAGTGACGAAGCCTGTTTCAGGCTAAAGCCCTCCTGTTTTGCTATAGAGATCGCTTGGTTGAGCGACTCTAATTCTAGCCAGAACAGGTGGGTGCACGATGGAGCTCGTGAGTTCGCGACAAGCTCGATCAAGACTTTCTACGAAGATGAAGGAATTGAGCATCAAATTACAGTTCCGTACGCCCAACAGACTAATGGGACGGCAGAGCGTGCTATTCGGACAACTGTTACAATTGGACGCAGTTTGCTGCATCACGCCAAGCTCGACAAGTGTTTCTGGGCTGAGGCAGCAATGACAGCCATATACGTCAAGAATTGACTGCCGTCACCCAAAGTTTGAGCATAAGACTCTTTATGAGATTGTCTAAGAGTCGAAGCCCAGTGTAAAACACATGCGTGTATTTGGCTGCCGGACGTACATTCTAACTCCAAAGGAAAAACGACTTAAATGGGACCCTAAGGCTCGCGTCGGAATTTTTCTCGGTTACGAAGAAACATCTTAAGCTTATCGAGTCTTTTCGTCGATGCAGGGCAAGTTATTATTAGTCGCGATGTTAACTTCGATGAGTCTGTTCTCGAGTTTCTGCCGATAAGCTTGGACGAAGATGTCGATGATTCGGAATTTGAAGATCTCGAAATTGCTTCCCCAAAAATGGAGTACAAGCAGACAGGAAAGCGAAAAGGTCGCTAAAGTGAAAAGAGAAACCTACCCAGGAAATTACCTGCTGCTCGACAACAAAATGGTCTTGAAGAAGCAAGCGCGCCCATTGAATCGCGTATGGAAGACGATGCAGAAAAGAATGATGACCAAGATGACGAAGCTGCTTCTCCTCTGTTTTGGCGTGCAAGTGCTAATGCCGTTGAAAGATCGATCGACTTATCAGAGCCTAAGTCTTTCTAAGAGGCAATGAATGGACCGCAGCAAGTTCATTGGCGCGAGGCAATTCGTATGGAGCTCGAAATCATGCTCTGCGTGGTATTTTGTGCTGCCGAGCTGCCACACGCTCAACGTGCCATTGGTACCAAATGGGTGTTTAAGATCAACCGCAGAGCGGATGGATCTATCGACAAATACAAGGCTCGCCACGTCGCGAATGGCTTCAAACAAAAGTACGGCATTGATTACACCGAAACCTTTTCGCCGGTTGTCAAGTATGTGACACTCCATTTCTGTATGGAATCATAAAAGAACAAGTTTATTGCGAGATCTCTGAAGGAGTACAGTTTGATGACAATTTTAATTGTTTGGAACTGGTCAAGGCTATGTACGGACTCAAACAAGCGTCGCGCGTATGGAATGAAACGTTTGACGGGCCAAAGGCGGGTACCGGTGTATACCGGTAGATACCGGGAATGACGTCATGCGGTGAAGTCATTGAGATGACGTCAGTTGATGACGTCAAAAGCTTCTAGAAGATTCCAGAAGCGATGATTGGCTACAAGTGTAATGGTTGGCTTAAGGGTAAGAAGCAATAGGTTTGCGAAGGAACAAGGTGGCGGCTTCGATGGAGCCGCCACGGGCAAGGACAAGCGTTTATGACAACGGACAACGGTCGGCGTAAGGGACGCCAAAAACCGGTCAAGGCCAACAGCACCTGTAACTACTTTGGGTAGCATGGGCATTGGATCGCTAAGTGCCCCGTGCGAATTCGCGAGAACACAGAACGACAGCGGCTACAGCGTGCAAACGTCGCGCAGAGTGAAGACGACTCTGACGATTATCTTTTTTTCGGTTGGTGGACATTTGAAGACTACCAAGTCAAGTTGCATATGGCTGGTCGATTTAGGTACGACACAGCACATGACGTACTCGAAACAGTTCATGAAGAATTTCAAGGGTATTTCTCCGGTGGACGTTCACTTAGCAGACGATGGTGTTGTCCAGGCAGTCGGGACTGGTAACATCGTGATGTATATGAAGACTCCGCATGGAACCAAGAAGGAAGTGCTTTGAGGAGTATGGCATATTCCGAAATTATCGCGCAATCTCTTCTCCGTTGGACGCTTTACGAAGGACGTGGGTCCAGTCACGTTTGAAAGTGACGGATGCTTTGCTAAAGCAAAAGGATTGCAGTGAAAACTTGGATCCCGTGAGGGTAAAGGGCTGTTTAGGCTATGCACGACGCTCGTCGGCACTGACGAAGCCAATGTGACAAGCTCGTCGGGATGCCATGGGGACACCACTTCGTACCTCTGGCATCTTCGACTTAGACACATTAGATATAGTGGTCTAGACACTATCGTCAAAAGGAACTATGGTGTTGACATTGATCTTGCGTCGGTCAATCAGTGGGAGCTGTGCGATCGTTGTGCGATTGGCAAACAAACGCGAGTGAGTTTGATGCAAAAGTCACCACATCATGCAAAGAAACTGTTGGAAGTTATTCACAGTGATGTGTGTAGACCTATGCAGTCAACAACTTTTAGCGGCAAGCGGTACTTCTCACTTTCACGGATGAGTACTCGCACTTTACCACGGTATCTCTGCTGCGAAACGAATCTGAAGGTTTTTGGATGCCATGCATAGCTTACAGTACTTAAGGAAAAGCGAAGCAAATTTGAAGCTTGGTCGGTACGCTGTCGGTTTCTTGGCTACTCAGAGCATAAAAGTTGAGAGTGGTCGTGTGCTTGTCAGTCGCGACGCAAAGTTTATGGAAAATACGTTTGATAGTGGGAAGCGCGACCGGCGCTATAATGAGGTCGTTATTCAAGATGATGATGAAGCGACTGAACAGGACTCCCCACAACACGACCAAACCGATCACGAAAATGAAGAATCTGCGCAGAATGAAGAATTTGAGCCTGGCAGAAAGCGACACCAAAGGACCCAATCGCTCGAAAAAGCGACTGAAGCGCCAAGGCCCAAACGACACAGTCAATATCAATCGCTTGAAGAAATGTCAGCTACAGCTCAAGACTTCGAGGCTGCGTACGTTGTGGATTTTCAGTGCGAGAAATGCCAACCACGTTCAAGTTGGCGACGGTATCCAATGACGCAGCTAAAAAAATGGAAGGAAGCGTGCAGCTTGGAAATGGACTCGCTACAAAAGAACAAGACTTAGACACTTGTGCCCCTGCCGTTAGGATGTAAGGCAATCGGCAACCGATGGGTATTTCGAGTTAAGGAAAACCAAGCTGGTGAAGTTGAGCGATACAAGGCGCGCCTTGTGGCGAAAGGTTTCGCACAAAATTCGGCATCGACTATAAGAAACGTTTGCGTCGGTGGCGAAGTTTTAATCGATCCGGATTTTGCTAAGTTCTGGCTGCCAAGTACGGACTTACGGTCCATCGAATGGATGTGATAACAGCATTTCTTAATGGTCAGCTCGACGGAGATATTTACATGACGCAGCCTGATGGCTTCAGTGATACAGCCAATCCAGGTTACGTGTGCAAGTTACAACGGTCGCTGTACGGTCTGAAGCAATCACCTCTCATGTGGAACAAGACAATTGACGACTTTATGCTGGGACTGGAATTCAAGAAGTGTGAATCCGATCACTGCATCTACATTTAGATGCAGTGATCGGATTCACACTTCTTAAATTCCAGTCCTAGCATAACCTGATTTTTGTTGCATGATACGTCGATGACTTATATTGGCTAGCAGTACCAGCAAGATGCTACAAGAAACTAAGTTAGCCCTGAGCCACATATTTGAGATGACGGATATGGGCCAGCTCAAGTAATTTCCTGAAATTGAAATTGAGCAAGACTTTGAGATTGGGGCACTCACGATGCGGCAGACCAAGTTTGCATGTAATATTTTAGCGAAGTTCAACATGGACAACAGTAAGGCCGTTAGGACGCCCCAGGGTCCAGGACTCAAGCTGACCAAGTCCATGTGCGAAGGCGGATGCAAGCACAGTGAAACTATGGTCGGTGTGCCGTATCGAAATGCTGTCGGTTGCCTGATACATTATGGTTGGCACACGCCAGGATCTCGCTGCGGCAGTTGGAGTACTTGGCCAATTTGTTGCAGACCCATGCCCAACACACTGGCAAGCACTCAAAAGGGTTTTCAGGTATATATAAGGTACAAGGACTCACGAAACTCGATGCCGTGGCATCGAGTTTCAAGCAGCAACTCATAATGGACTGCAAGGGTTTTCGGATGCGGACTGGGCCGGAGAGACGATGTCACGAAGAAGCACAAGCGGCTACGCTTTTATGATGAGTGGCGGGTGTGTCAGCTGGAAGATCAAGAAACAGCATACGGTGACTCTATCATCTACAGAAGCTGAGTACATGGCACTGTCAGAGGCGACACAAGAGGCAGTATGGCTTAAAACATTTCTGTGCGAGCTCGGTGAGATGTCCACGGATAGAGCGGTCAAGATTTATGAATATAACCAAGGCTCAATTGCAATGGCAAAGAATCCAGAGTATCACAAGCAAAACAAGCACATCGACATTCGATATTATTTTGTATACGACAAGGTTAAAGACGGTCAAGTGATTCTCGAATATATTTCTTCTCTCGACATGCTGGCCGATATGACCAAGCCAATTCCAGCGACACAGTTTTGCGTACTTCGTGGCAAGCTCGGGATACAAGGCCCAAGAGCTGTCGAGTCGAGTGGGAGTGTTCTTAAGGACGCTGTGAAAAAGGCGTCTCATGCAGCAAGCAGGCCAAAGGCGGGTACCGGCAGATACCGGTAATGACGTCAGTTGATGACGTCAGAAGCTTCTAGAATATTTCAGAAGCGCTAATTGGCTAGAAGTAATGGTTGGCTTAGAGGTAACAAGCAATAGGTTTGCGAACTAAGTCCTTTAATATATTTACTTTGCATTTTGCCAACTAGTGCTCACTTGACCTTTTCATTACTGCTAGCCAAAATTAAGTCATCGACGTAAAGCGCAACAAAGATCATATCTTGCCTACCACGCTTCATTTAGACGCAGTGGCCAGATTCGCATTTCTTGAACTCGAGCCCTAGCATAAAATCATCGAGGGGCTTCTTCCACATGCGAGGCGACTGCTTCAGCACGTACACTGACCGTTCTAGTTTGCACACATAGTCCGGATTGATTGCATCATTGAAGCCATCTGGCTGCGCCATGTTGATGTCCTCGTCGAGCTGGCCGTTGAGGTACGCTGTCTTTACGTCTATCCGATGGACAGTAAGTCCGTACTTGGCAGCCAAACTGAGCAGAATCCGAATAGATGTAAACTTGGCCACAGGCGCAAACGTTTCTTCGTAGTCAATGCCAAACTTCTGTGCAAAGCCTTTAGCCACTAGACGCGCCTTGTGTCGCTCCACTATACCGTCTTGATTTTCTTTGACGCGAAACACTTACCGATTGCCTATTGGCTTGCGCCCTTTTGGTAGCGGCACAAGCGTCCATGTCTTGTTCTTTTGAAGCGATTCCATTTCCGAGTTGCATACTTCTTGCCACTTGGCTGCGTCGCTGGATTCCATCGCCGACTTGAACGTGGTCGGCATTTCTCCCACTGAATCCACAACGTACGCAGCCTCAAAATCGTGTGCCGTAGCAGACATTTCTTTTACTGATTGGTATCTACTGTGTCGCTTAGACGTTGGAATTTCAGCTGCTTTTTCGAGCGATTGAGTCCTTTCGTGCCGCTTGGTGCCAGGCTCCATTTCTTCGCTCTGCTCACATTCTTCATTCTCTTGATCAGTTTCTTCGAGTTGTGGAGAGTCGTCATCGGCCAATTCATCAGCCTCTTGAACAACAATCGCGCTATTCTGGCGGACGCATCTCTCACTGTCAAACATGTCTTCCATAAATTTTGCATCAAACTCACTAGTACACGGCCATTCTCAATCTTTCTTCGAAACGATATGCTTTTTCATGCTTCGAGTAGCCGAGAAATGGACAGCGTACCGTTCGAGAGTCAATCTTGCGACGTTTTTCCTTTGGAACTGTTACAAATGCATGGCAGCCAAACACCTTTAGATTTGCCAGCGCTGGTTTCCTCCCGGTCCAAACCTGATATAGTGACTTTTCCATACAATACCTCGCGTTGGACAGCGGTAGCGAAGGAAGGTAGCGGTCATGAATGCTTCGCCCCAATACGATTTCGGCAGTCCAGCGAGCTCAAGCATACATCTTGCGCAATTCACGAGTGTACGATTCATGCGTTCGCCCCCCCCCCCTATTCAGTTGCGAGCGTAGGGTAGCGTGAATTTTTGCTCAATACCACGACGCTTGCAGAACTTGGCCAATACGCTCGAAGTGTTTTCACCACCGTTGTCTCAACGAAGAGTTTTGACAACTCCGCCGGTCTAAGTCTCAGTGAACGCAACAAACTTGGCGAGCTTGTTTGAGACCTCCGACTTGCTTCGTAACAAGAACACTGGTAAAGTGCGAGTACTCATCTGTAAATGTGACGAAGTACCACTTACCGCTAAAAGTCGCTGACTGCATAGGACCGCTCACGTCACTCTGAATGACTTCTAGCAGCTTATTTGCGTGATGAGGCGACTTTTGCATGAAGCTCACTCGCGTTTATTTGCCAGGTGCGCAACCATCGCACAGCTCCCACTGTTTGACTTATGCTAAGGTCAAGTGAGCACTACTTGGCGAAATGCAAAGTGAATATATTAAGGTCCTTAGTT
Organism: Bremia lactucae; assembly: GCF_004359215.1. Lineage (NCBI taxonomy): Eukaryota > Oomycota > Peronosporomycetes > Peronosporales > Peronosporaceae > Bremia > Bremia lactucae. The sequence goes on from NC_090620.1 coordinate 1,989,891, forward strand.
CGCAACCTATAGCTACCTCGAAGCCAATCATTGATTCTCCAATCATAGCTCATAGAACCTTCTAGAAACTACTGACGTCATCTACTAACGTCATCCCCATGACGTCACACTGTGACGTCATTACCGGTATATAATGGTAATTATGGGTACTATCTTGATGTAGTCGAGTCGCTTCCTAGCTAACACTCTCACTCGACTCGACGATTAGGGAGACGCTTGAATACCAAGTTTGCTCCGAAGCACACAAAACTGCGTCGCTGGAATAGGCTTCGTCATGATATCAGCTAACTTGTCCAGAGTGGAGACATACTCCAATATCACTCTACAACACAGCGTCTAAATGACGCTTGTGCGACTCTATTGCTCAGCCCGTTCTCGGGCCCTACTATGCACGAATACACAGGATCCGGGACTCAAGCTGACAAAAAAAAGCTTATGTGCGAAGGAGGTTGCAAACACAACGAGTCCATGGCTGGGGTACCATATAGAAATGCTGTCGGCTACCTGATGTACTTTACGGTCGATACACGCCCCGATCTCGCTGCGGTAGTAGCAGTGATCAGCCAATTTGCTACAGTTTTATGTCCGACACACTAGCAAGCACTCACGAGAGTATTCAGGTATATACAAGGCACAAATTGCATGGTATCAAGTTTCAAGCATCAAGTGACAAGGGACTTCAAGGCTACACGGATGCAGACTGGGCTGGAGACACAGAGTCAAGAAGAAGCACCAGTGGCATTTTTGATGAGCGGCGGATGTATCAGCTGGAAAAGCAAGAAGCAGCGCACTGTGGCACTTCGTCTACGGAAGTCGAACACATGGCGTTGCCAGAAGTAGCACAAGAAGCGGTGTGGCTAAAGGCATTTCTGTGTGAGCTCGTTGAGATGTCGAGAAGCGATGCGGTCAAGATCTATGAGGACAACCAAGGCTCAATAGCATTGGCCGAGAATCCGACATTCTACAAACGCATCAAGCACATTGATACGTCAACTTGCAAAAGTGCGTCATAGGGGTCCCTGAGATACCTGTACTGGGCTGCATCGTTGGTACACATGGTGTACGAGCAGACCTAGACGAGTAAAATTGGTAAAGGAATGGCCAATCCCACGGCATGTGAAGGATTTGCGCCAATTCCTAGGGCTCGCTAATTACTTGCATAAGTATAGCAAGAATTATGCCGAGCAAATTAAACCATTATATGATCTACTTTAAAAGGACGCAGAATGGGTTTGGTTTAAAGACAAAATGATGCGTTCACATCAGTGAAGCAATCTCTTGTAGAGGCATCGGTCTTGGCATTGTTAGTCGTGGACAAGCCCTTTATCGTCGTCTGCGATGCAAGTAATTTTGCAATTGTTAGCGCGCTCATGCAGAAGGATGACGACGGCGTTGACTGCGTCATCTCTTATCTATCCCGGCTTTTAAAAGCCGCCGAACATAATTACCCTCAGCATGACAAAGAGCTACTTTCAATAAAGTATGTTCTTGTGGAGTTTCGTGTGCACCTATTGGATCCGAGCCGTTTTGTGGTTTATATGGATCACGCATCACTGCGGACCGCAATAAACTCACCGCACCTCTCACCTAGAATGGCAAGATGGCTTACATTCTTCTCTGAATTAATTTTCAAGCTGCATACAAGCTTGGTAAGTCGAATGTATTGGCTGACGCTTTATCGCGCAGACCAGACTTCGAGGTAACACACCAGGAAAGTGTGTCTAGTGCTGAATCACAATTTCAGCCGTCAACGTTGGCAGCCATGAAGGCATACCACCTGACGAGCTCAGTAGTCTCTGAAAAAAAGAGAGCTACAGTCAGGAAGACCATTATAGCCTGCTGTTGGATCACTCTGGTGGATGAAAGGTAACCTTTCCGTCGCACCTGAGAGCTAAGCTAAATCACTTTAGCTACAGTGATGGCCTGTTATGGCATCAGCTGTCACCTTGTGATCCCTTGAGAATCCATGTGCCACATGACACAGATCTCAAGCTGATGGTCCTTCACGTGCTCCATGACGCACCATTTTATGGGCATCTGGGCCGTGAAAATGCATTTTTACGAGTGTCAGAAGAATTTTGGTGGCCACACCTATCTCGATGGGTGACCAGCGATATTCGGTCTTGCGAACAGTGTCAGCGCATTAAGCCTGCACCGTCCAGCAGTGCGCCACTAAAGCCGCTGTTGATTCCAACGGATTTTGGGAAGTCAGTAAATCTGGACTTCATGTTTGGCATGCCGCCCGACCACAAGGGTCAGATGGTGCTCGTCGTCTTTGTAGACAGACTGAACAAAGTGGTGCATTTAGCACCATGTGAAACATCGATCACAGGCAAGGGGGCAGCTCTCTTGAACCTGGATCATGTATACCGACTACAGGGGATGCATAATTCCATAGTATCGGACCGAGATCCACGTTTTACGTTAAGTTTTAGCGACATGTGTTTGAGGTTCTAGGTAGCAAGCTCCACATATCGACCGCAGTTCATCCCCAGACCGATGGCCAAACAGAACGAGCCAATCGGGTCGTGGCGGATGTATAACTCAAGATAGCAACTCCTAAAGAATGGAGCAACCAATTTTTTTAATGGAATTCACTATGAATAACAGTGACCACGCCAGTACGGGTGAGACACCGTTTTATATTAACGGACTGCGCCATACTCGGACGCCAGTCTCGTTTGTGCGCAGCCCGAGCTTAGTGAATGAGGGCCCCTCACTATGTTCGGTGCGAACGAGGGACATAGTTTCGTGAATATGACACCCGTGAGGGTATCATCTCAACGACAGAAACTTATCCTAGTGACCCTGCCACTTTAGCAGTGGTCAATAAAACTACGTCCTATGACCAACCTCTTGGCAGTGTCATAGGCGAGTTTGATGCTAAAGCGTGAGCGAGGCTCAACGCTTTGTGGGTGAGCGATTAGCTATCACACGAAAAGTCCATGACGCAATGGCAAGCTCAAAGGACAAGCAAAAAAATATGCTGACCGAAATGGTCGCAAGAATAATGAACGCTTTAGAGTGGGTGAAAAAGTACTATTAAGTACTGCTACCTACCTAATAATGCAATTTTTGTACTACCTGGAGGTACTACGAAGTTATTGCCGCGTTTTATTGGGCTCTTTACGGTGGTAGAATAGGGTAGAAAATTGTGTTATAGGCTCACCCTTCCCCCGTATATGAAGACGCACCCCGTAGTTTACGTTGGTCGTCAAAAACGGTATGTAAACACAAATGAGGTCACGTACCTCCATCCGTCTAAGGAGATCGATGGTGACGCCGACTGTGAGTTGAGCGTCGATAGGGAGAAGTTGATGGGGAAGGTGAAAAACTTTCAGCCGACCGACTCCTCCCACCACGAACAGGACTCGGAGAGCGAGAAAAATCACGCGAGTAAAGCGGATCCCTCAGCATTATCTTCTCCAGAATGTCCAAGCGAGTCTTCAAGCGTTCATAACCCTGAAGAGCCTTCGGTCGGACATCATAAAGATCCAGTGTCAGTCGCAAGACTTGACCCTCTAGATCCACAATACGTTGCTCAGCAGTGCTTGACGCCTGCGGCTGAACGGACGCGGGCAAGGCAGCCGCGATTAAGTGGGCGAGGTTGCCACTCCTATCTAGCGCCGCCTACACGAATGGATGCGGGGCGAGAAGCAACGCTTCCTTGTTGGAAGGCTGCTTGCCCACCGCTCCGTAGGGCAAAGGTATCAGATCCTCGTCCAATGGAGAGGTTACCCAAACAGCTTTGACTCTTGGTGACGTATCGATACCCTACGTGTTGATGTGCCCGTCTTGGTGGTTTTCTATGAAAAGGAGCACCAGCTGAGGTCTCTTCGCTGGTCTCAAGTGGACTAGCAGAGTAGCGTTGTGAGAAGAAACAGGGGGTACAGTACCGCCCATGATTTCTTTCACATGCAAACGGGCGAAATTAATTCCCTGCGTTGTCCGCATTACTACTATGAGGTGACGGCAACGGTGTCAACGCTTTGTAATCGACAATGAGCGACGAATTAATATCCTCACTGTTAAAGTGGGATGGATCCTTAAGCCCTGTTAACGCGACAGCAGCAGTAGCTGTCGGCGTTTCGACTAAGGCATTGGACGCTGCCGGCGGATTAACCCGGCGAACGCGCTTAGCGCGAGGTTGAGTGGGTGTCTTCGCAGATGACCAACCAGCTTGGCCCCGTTTGGGTAGAAGCATTGGTGCCGTGTTTGTAAACACAGGTCGCTAAAGTGACTGAGAGAACTAGCGGCGCGTTAAGCAGCTCGCAGTTCCTCCTTCCTCTTAACAAATTTTAAAAAAATAATTCGTTTTTAAAGGTGGGATAATAAAATGGGCTAAAGTTGCCCTAATGTTACACCGTCCCCGTTGGGTAAACTTGGTGTACTTAAGGGGATGGTCAATTACCTAAATAAAGTAATTAGACCCACCACTTGGGTGTCGTTCACACTGAGAACCAACCCTTGTGTATGTGATGCACATAGGTGTATTCACATAGGAGGGATGACGCCTAGCGTCATCCGTGATGATGGCTAGCGTCATTTGTTACGCGAGGTACCTGGAAAGATACGCTCGCAATACATATTAGTGTTATCTACAGAGATGATATTTTTAATTGGTAAGAATACCTATTGATATTTAATACGATTAAATATAAATATGTCTGAGAACTACTTCCTAATTGGTAAGCCGGGTTACCGCTCCCGTGACGACACTTTACTAGTGCACTTAGGTCGTCCACCACAACTACCTCACGGCCCGCAAGAGAAGATGGTCTAACCGCTTTCTCGCTGTGCTGCGGTGTGTGCGGTGTGTGCGTAGAGCGTGGCCGCATAATGACGTGCCCGTCTACATTATTGACAATAGTACTATACAAGTAAATTTGTATATGTAACAGAAATATATTAAAATCTCAAAACAACCCCGCCAATCGCTTCTAGAAGCGCAAATGGGCGGTGGTAAATGAGTTACTACACATAGCTTGATTTTAGCAAATCAGTATACAAGTCACGACTACAAGATTTGTTAGTGCGTAAGAATTTTTATAAGGTGCAGTTTTCCTTTTTTCCTTAATCTAGCACCTCCAAGTTTTGTCTTATTCCAAGCGACCGCTTATCAACATAAAATCTTCCTCTGCACGTCGTGTGCGTAAAGTATACAAAGGAACTGTCATCAGTGTAGTGTGCAGTACAAGCGATAGGTGCCCCGCTACTTACCAAGAGTATATCGTTGTTGCTGAGGGGCAGTCGTACTCCCGACAAAACGAGAATAAGCTTTAGGTGTGTTGAAATTTCTCGTTTTTAGTTACTAAACCAGGCTCCTTTTGGTATAGCAATTTGAATAAATACTTTCTGTTTGCATTTTTACACGGACACAAATGTTGAGAAGAACTAATTGACGAAACGAAAAGAGATAGCTATATTTTAGCGATAAGGACTCTCAATGTTCCGTTTAGTTTTTAAAGAAAGTGAAAGTCGTAATTTCTCGGATGTGTTGCGAAAAAATGTAGATATCGAGATAGATATCAAATGTTTACTCATATTTAAAAGAATTATAACATCTACTTCTTGTCTTTCAAGATGATTGTAGGACCCGAAACCCGTTTTGTAAGATGATTAAAATATTAAATAAAGCGTGATTACATAACTGTACTGCCTACCGGCCTCGCAATTGCTCCGTTTCACTAATACATCTTAACCTCTATATGAAGAAATAATTCAGAAGTATGAAAGTATTATCATTTATTAAATTTTATGCTTAACATTCCCAAAATATTTATTATATTTTGTAATATTGAAGCAACAAGTTATAATTCTATAAATTGGTTGATTCATGTTTGAATCAACCCCACCGATCGTTTTAAGACACGATTGTGCGGTGCGCAAGGAGGCGCCATCCATAGTTTATTCTAAACATAACAAAGTTAGCAGTAAATAGAAGATCGTTACGTAGGAGCTTAATGTATTAATACAGTTAACTTTTCTCTATATTAAAGTCAAAGTAATTACCTTTAGTAGCATGGACTTCTTAGCTACCTACAACCTTCCTCTGCTAGTTGTGTACGTGAAGTTTCGAGGCACCTTGTAGCGGAGTTACCTCGCTCCTAAAGTCAGAGGAAGACTTTCAGACTCAAAGAGTCACTTAGTTCAATTGAACTAATGGGTATAACAACTCAGGGAGTCGTACAAGCTATTCAGGCTTAAGGAATCCTAGTTCAAGGGATTCAGGGGTTCGTAGAACCAAGTGGCAACTAGTGCCCAAGAGGATATACCTTAGAAAGGCTTCCATCTCTTACAGATCAATGCGCAAGCCTTAGGAAGGTACTAACGCTTTAAGATCAAAAGGGGAACTGAACTTTATTTAATTATTTAAATCTAAAAACCTTACCCTAGCTAATTAAAATAGATTTGGCCGCCAAACTTATATCTGGCGGCGACCACATTTATCACACATAATGAATGATTTAAGAAACTAACTATTTTAAAATTAGATAAAAGGGTATTTTACCCATAAAGTAAATGTACCACAACAACGGTTCTCCAACCGATGTGTGCCCCATTACACCCTCCCCCGTTAGACTTTTGACACCGAGTGACAACGTTCGCTTCTTTCCTCTTTGAGGTTAGAACCTAAACAGCTAACCGTTTGGTTGTGTTTTCTATTCCTTTGTCTAATGACAATCAAACGTGAGTCTCAGACTCTGAGCACCTTCCTCGACGATGAGGGAATTATGGACTGTGAAAGCCACTCTCAATCAGAGGAGGAGGAAAAAGAGCGGCGTTCGCTCACGCCTTCTCCTCCGGACGAACGTCGGCGAGCCCCGAATCCGTTCCCAGAACGTGGTGCCGCTGATGTCTTAACTGCATTGAGCAAAACACGGGACCCTGAGACCAACATTATTACGAATCCGCTCGATGAAGAGCAAATTATCCTCATAGAGGAAAGAGCTCGTCGTCGAGCTGGCGAAATAGCGAAAGCTTAGGCTCATAGTTAATAAAAATTCACTCCGCTTAGTGCGGACGAGCATCTCAAAGAGATAGCAAGTCATTGCTTGACCATCTGAATCTGTGGTGACCCGGCGAGGACGCCGGAGGAGATCGCTGCTCGCGACGCTCTCCATGAGCAATACCTTGCGCCGAAGGCAATGAATGACGCGAAGCCAGTATCTGACGCGTTTACGTGATCAAGCCCGTATGGCTTCGGTGACCTCCATGAGGGAAATTCAAATCGTTTTGTTTCCAAATGAAAAAAGAACAGAAAACGAAGTCTCATTTGAGAAATGGGTTTACCGGGCCCGCAAACTCCGTAATATCTGAAATATCAGAGAGTCTGCGGATAGAGGTGATGCTCGTTTGGAACGGAAGCTTCACTTCGACTTAAATAAGCTTAAGGCCAAAGGCCAGTTACATTCGGCATTTATGCCACAAAACGAAGAAAGGCCTAGCCAATATTTCAGTGCTTCGGTTGACCGTACAATTAAGGATGGAAGCCGCACTGAGTCTTTAGATCCACCTAATCCCACATTTAGTGGTGGGAAGCGTCGTTTGACGCGAGTTGACCCTGAGCTTGGCGCTCAAAAACGTCAACGGCGTACGGGCAATCTTGCCGAAGAGGTACCTCGAACTCCCAAGAGTTTTCAGACGAGGGGTACCCTAGCCACTTCACCAGATACTGGCATTGACCCTCACGGCGACGTCGCTTATAAGTTTCTCCACATTAAACTGAATATTCCCCGCGTATCAAGCAGCGCGTGAGGGGGCCAAAATTTCGGCGGAAGCATTTGATGCTCTATGGCACGAGGTGCAACTTTTTCGTGAGGTCCTTGCTCGGGTTGAGAGCTCTTTTGAGGCGGTTCGGGACCGTTTTTCGACGCTGGAGCGTCAGCAGCCTCGTTTAGAGGGCCAGCTGGACATCCTGGTGAGGATGCAGCAATCTGCGGCACGACTGCCTGTCTCGGCGCAAGCGCCTTCAAGTCCACGTGGGAAGGGTCCCGATATGGCTTAAGCAAGCCAACGTAAAATACTGGGTGTTAATGCAGCTTGCTGGGAAGGTTTAGCGTATAAAATAGGCCCTTCTTGGCCACGACCGTAAATGGTCCAATAAAGCGCGGGCGCAATTTGGTCTTGAAGACCGCGGAAACCAAGTTGGTAGGTAGGTTTTTAGCGTTTAGTAAAACTCGGTCTTCGACCACATAAGAATTAATACAGCTTCTGCCTTTGGCATCTGCTTGTTCTTTTTGTTTGTCTTGGCTATCAGCCATCGTATGCCTTACATACTAAATCGCGTCGCGAGAAACTCGCTTACTTGTTTCCGAACGTTAACAGGGCTGATATCAGCAAGCCTATCGACCAATTCCCCCACCAATCCCTGAACCACGCAGTGGTATCGTTAGTGGAACGCGCGAGTGGGTAAGACCGTTTATATATAACGGAGTATAGCCTGTAGAGGCATGAACAGCGTTATTTAACGCAAATTCCACTACTGGGAGCATTGAGCTCCAGCGCTTTGGCGTATGAGCACACACGCTGCGTTAAACGTCTTTAATGACGCGATTGACACGTTCAGTTTGACCATCGGTCTGTGCATGGTCCGCAGTGGACATATCCAATCTGGTGTTAAGCACTCGGAAAATTAATTTCAGAATTTACCCGTGAAACGGGGATCCCGATCAGAGACAATTGCCACTGGCAAACCATGTTGTCGAAACACGCGATCGATAAATAGCTTAGCTGTACCCTCTCCATCAATGGAATCCGGCACGGCTGCTAAGTGAGCCATTTTGCTCAAACAGTCAACAAAGACCAATATACCGGAGTTACCGGCTGAATCTTTCGGTAGCCCAAAAACAAAATCCATACTAATGGACTTCCAGCATCATATCGGGGCCGAAAGACTTGCCAGTGGCGCAGCAGCATGTGCCGAGGGTTTAACCCGTTGGCACGTTTTGCATGTGCGAACATATGTGCTGACCCATTTATAAAGTTTGGGCCACCAATAACTCTGGCTGATAGAGCCGTAGGTCTTTTCTCTACCGAGATGACCACCAAGGACAGTACTGTGTGCCTCATAGAGGATCCGGTACTTCAAATCCTTATCATGAGAAACAACGACAAGCGGAGGGTCCGCGATGTCTGTGCAATAAAGCAACAGGTTGTTATCGAAAGAAAATCGATGATGCCTTGCACGCAAACGTGCCGGTAATGTAATACCCGAATCCGAGTTCTTCATGGCTCGTAGCATAGCTACACACTGTTCATCCTTGGCGTAAGCCGAACGGATTTATTCAGGAATAGATGACGAGATAGTCGTTAAATGAGAAAGCTCATAATCCGGCCTGCGTGATAACGCTTCGGCCAAAGCATTTTGCTTGCCGGGTTTATACTTCACCTTGAAGTTGTATTCCGCAAAAAAGGATAGCCATCGGGCCATTCTATGTGAGAGATGGGGCGACTTAGTTGCCGTGCGTAATGACGCGTGATCTGTATAAATCACAAACGGCTTAGAGCCGAGCAGACGAACTCTGAATTTGACGAGAGCATACTTCAAGGCAAGTAACTCTTTGTCATGAACTGGGTAGTTCTTTTCCGCAGCTTTAAGCTGTCTAGACTCGAACGCAATCACACGTTCATGCCCATCACTATCTGTTTGTAACAGAGCACTGCCAATGGAAATATCTTATGCGTCACAGACGACACTGAAAGACCAATTTGAGTTTGGCAGTGCCAGAATCGGGGCATGGATTAGACTATCCCTAAATTGCTCGAAAAACATTTTTCGGTGCTAGTTCAGCACCATTCTGTATCCTTTTTCAGGAGATTAGATAATGGCCTAGCCATATCGGCGTAATTTTCGCTATATTTGTGTAAATAATTGGCGAGACCCAACCACTTACGCCACTCCTCTTGTTTTTTAGGAAGCGGCCAATCTACTATGGCTTTCACCTTAGCGGGATCCGCTCTGAGGCCTCGCTTTTCAATAAAGCACCCTAAAAGAATTTCTTCTGCGCTAAAAATGCATTTAGATGCATTGGCATATAGTTCATTTGTGCGCATACACTCAAGCACAGCTCGCAAATGATCAAATTGGTTTTTCATATCCGACCGAACCTGATCCGCACGACTATGGACAAAAATGTCATCAAAATAAGTCGGTGCATAACCTCGATGAGGGCGGAACAGTTGCATCACAAGACGATTAAATATTGCCGGGGCATTAGAAAGCCCTTGTGGCATAACCAACCACTCCCATAGCATACTGCCTGTGCTGCTAACCGCTGTAAGCGGGATAACGCTAGTTCGCATGACCATCGACTCCGTCAAGTGCACTGTACATTGTACATCCCACCACATTGTTCTGAACATCCGTTCTAGGAATAACGTTTTGTGCTGGTATAGAGGCAGCATTCAGCTTATTATAAGCATGTACAATGCGTTATTTACCCTTTTGCTTTTTGACACAAAATTTTGGTGTCGAATGGGGAAATTTGCTCTCGGGGTACCATTCCCGCCTCGTACTTAGCACGAAAGAAATCGTTAATGACGTCACACTGTTCCCTTGATAAAGGCCGCTGTCGTGTGACACAGTATTGACCAAGTCAATTTCATGACGGACACCTCTATCCGCAGGTAAAACAGATGGTGGATTGGTATATACCACATCTTGGAATACCTTGATCCACACATAAAGTGGATCCGTAGGATCTTTAAGGATCAATGACTCACTCCGCGCACTTAATGCAGCTTTTGTATCATCCAGGACGGGCCAGGACAGCTTCGTCCAGAAGTGACGATGAGTTTTACTCAATCATAGGTCGAATGACTACCATCTAAGATAGGTCGTTAGCCCTTAAGGCTCGGCCGCACTCATCAATAGACATTTCGTCTACTGCAGAAGAGCATGTTACGAAGGGATTGCCGCAAGGCTAACTTCTGCCTCGATGCTACCGGTTACACCATTACAAGCGTATTCAATTCCTTACTCAAATCACTTTGCGAGGGTATAGACCCTTCGCGTCTCGCCAGCCTTGGAGTAGAGACAATACGCCTCTTAGAGGCTGGGACATTCACGTCTTCAAATTTTCAGCCTGTATGGGATCTATACCAGAGCTGGTGTCTACTTCGACATCCGACAAGGAATTAGGTAACTCAGCTTCCTTGTCCAGCGACCGTTTACGTGTCATTTCACGTGCATTAAAAGGGTTTGACCCGAAATGCCATGGCGAACCGCCAATTATGTCACTACTGACACTCAGCATGATGCCACCTCGGCCGACCACGGTGGACTTAGACTTGCCACTCCACGTATCTCAGGGATATAACACCCTTGATGACTCGGTCTTAGGCCAACAATGCTTTTAGCATTTAGTGAATCGTTTTTAAAACAATTGCTACTCGACGGAATACGTGCCATTCCAACTCCTTTTTCTGAGTTAAGCCCAAAATAAATGTTTTCAACATTGGATTTAGTAACTCAGATATTACAATGTCTAACACACTGATAAATTTAGTCAGTCATATGCGCCAATAGCGCTTTTGTCTCCTAGCAAAGGTGGGCTCATGACTTCTCAGAAATTTGCTTGGAACATTGCGCGTGGTGCCTAAGGTCTTAGACCTCCAATCGATCCGTGACTCATGGCGTTTAATCCAGGCCATACCAAGGATGGGATCATATCTCGAATTCGATTAAGGACGAGGCAGCGTTCCATACTGTCAAAGTCCAGAAACTTCTTGCCTAAATTCAAGAAACTTTAGGAGCAGTGACACGAGTCCCAGTCGCTAAGCGAGCAGTGATTGTATCACTTTCATGCGCTTTAAGTCCCCAACGCATTAGTTTCCCTCAAGCGAAAGACGTCAAGCATAAGTGCAAGACGCTCCTGAGTCAATTATAATTGACCACGGCTTATCAAAACCCTTTACAGTCGCTAAAGCGACTAGCAGCCAGGCTTGTACTCTCACCGATCTAATTGGGGCTAGATTCTATTTATTCTCACCTCCTAGAGTTTTAACAGAGCCTAGGTCTTCCCCAGTAGAGCGGTTTTCACCTACATGGTATCGACGTTTTCCGCACCGTACCAGATTTCTGGTATAGGTCGGAATTGGTGCTATTTTGAGCTTTACGAGTATTTTGTAGGGGACAGGCCGGACGTAAATGTTTCGTGCTTCCGCACATACAACATCTACAAATGATTTCATGCTGTTCCACTGCTTGAAGTGCCTTTTCTCCCTCCTCAACGAGGCGTAGATCCATGAATTCCGGTCTATTAGACGGTACCAATGTGCTCGAAGAGCTTGTTCGGTAAATAGGCGGGCTAACGCGAGCAGACTTAAAGACGAACTCAGCGCGTAGCGCTATGGCAATTGCGTCTTCGAAAGTAGCTGGATGGGGTCGTAATAATTCCGAACGGTCAACGCCTTCATTGAGAAACCCCAAAAAAATTTACGATAGTTGCTTCTTGCATCGGGCCTTGAAGCATAGATGCAATGAGTGTTCTCAACTCCTGGGCATGGTCCTCTAGGGCTCGTTTACCCTGTCGAGTCGCTATGAGCCGTGATCGTATGCGTAAAGCCTAATCAGGCGGTGCAAACATGCTGGTCATTTGCTGAATTACCGAATCCCATGAGAAAAAAAAGCGTCGTCTATGGACGCTGCACGAGAGTGCCCACTCCATGGCTCTATCTTCGAGGTACAGAGATATACCGAGTTGGCATAGATGCCGCAAGGGTGATCCTGAACCTGGCCGATCGGGGAGGATTCGTACGCATGAAGGTTTCAACCCTTGCATGCAAAACCTCTGGTCCCTGAATATACTGAACTTTACATATTCAAGCCCAAATAAAGTTTTGAGCTTGTCATACGCTATGCCCTGCGCTTCTATAAGTTTTGAGACCTCTTCCATTTCAGTGAAGGCTTAGTCTTATAAAGACTCAGAGATTGACTACTAGTGCTACCAGATGTAGCGGAGCTTCTTCGCTGCTAAAGATAGAGGAAGACTTTTAGACTTCAAGATCAAAAGGAAAACTCAGCATTTTTAATTTTAATTTAAATTCAAAACCTTACCGTAGCTAATTCAAAATAGATTTCGGCCGCCAGATATATATCTGGCGGCGACTACATTTGTTACCCATAATAAATGGAATTTAAGTAATTAATTATTTTAAAATAGAATAAAAGGGTATTTACCCATAAAGTAAATGTACCACAACAACGGTTCTCCAACCGATGTGTGCCCCATTACAATAAAGGTACCACAAAACGGTTCTCCAACCAATGTGTGCCTCATTACAGAGGCAGTCAAAAACACGTCGATTTGGGCGAGCGCGCGTGAACAGGCACAACCGCGTCTCCGATTGCGCATAAAATGCAACGTCAACATTTGATGATATTCCATATGTCTAACGTTAACTCCATTTTGTTCGGTATTGAGGTTTCGACCTCCAAGCGGTACGGAACCGTACATTCGACCAGCACCATTTGTTGGACACACTGCTGAGCTTTATAGGAACGTTATTTAAGTTGTATATGGCATAAGCGGCCACTATAGTAATTTGATAAGGCCTTTCGGTGCGCGTGCTGCTCTTCGAGTAACGCCAAATAGGCAGCCTCCGCATGTGTGATTAGCTGTACTCGAAAAGGCGGGACCAAGCCAGACCCATTCTTAGACCCGGCTTTGATATTGTCGATTACCAGATCAGGAGCAAGCCTGGTATGAGCGAGCGTTAAAATTTTACGCATACGCCAACTGCTGACGCTAACCTAAATGTAGTGATAGCGTAAACGACTTTCAGTAGACAGCGAAGGCCTAAATGATACCTGCATCTTCCTACGATGTTCCGCTGTAAATATATGCTGCAGCGAGTGTACGCTCGAAATTATGCTCGACCTCTAAAATTAAAATTGCGTGGGCTAAAATTTAAGCTTCATTGTAAGGGTGGTCGATTTGGCTATTTTCGCCTCGCGAACCAGACTCAAGATTTTTATTGATCTTCCTATCTGATGAATTTTAATTAAACGATAAATGCTCAGGACTCAATTCAGGCATCAGTAAACTGCAAGCGGGCACGTCGTAATGCGGCCACGCTCTACTTATACACACACCATAGCACAGCGAGGAGGCGGTTTAACCAGCTTCTTTTGCGTGCAGTGAGGTAGTTGCGGTGGGCGCGTTAGCGACTTCACCTAACGCACTAAGTACTTTGATTAAGTGTCTTCACGGGAGCGGTAATCCGGCTCGTGCTAAATAGTTCCGCTTACCATTTTTGGTAGGTGTGTGGACTTCTTAGATGGACTTTTGGGTAATCAAACCAAAGGAAGTTGGAGGCAATAACAGGTCTGGGATGCCCTTAGATGTTCTGGGCCGCACGCATGCTACGACGGGGTGTATCGTTACATAAAATTAACACTTATAAATAGTTTATTAATATATTATCTAAAAGGTAGAGAATATTTGGAGAATATTACTTACATAGTAATGTTCAGAAATCTTATCCATAAATAGGTATAGGCCATTATATCTATTTATCCACCACGACCTGATTGGCACGTTCTGTTTGGCCATTGATCTGAGGATGGTCTGCAGTCGACATGGGGAACTCGCCACCTAGCAGCCCAAGCACTTGTCGCCAAAACCCAGACGTAAATCATTGATCCCGGTCCAATACTATGGACTCGGCCATCTCGTGTAATCGGTATACGCGATCCAGGACAAGAGAGCTGCCTACTTGCCTTTGATCGATGTCTTACATGGTGCTGAATGAACCATCTTGCTTAGACCGTTTACGAAGACGACGAGCCCCGTCCGACCCTAATGTGAAGTCTAGACTTACTGACTTCCAACAGTTGGTTGGAATCGGTAGCGGCTTCAGTGGCGCACTGCTGGACGGTGCAGGCTTTATGCTGACACTGTTCGCAAGAGCGAATATAGTTGGCCACCCATCTAAATAAGTGCGTTCACCAAAATTTCTCTGACACTCGTAAGAATGTCTTTTCACGGCCCAGATGCCCACTAGATGGCGCATCATGGAGCTCGTGAAGGGTCATCAGCTTGAGGTCTGTGTCATGAGGCACATAGATTCCCAAGGAATCACAAGGTGACAGCTGATGCCATAACAGGCCATCGATGAAGCTAAAGCGATTTACCTCAGCTTTCTCCTGCATTTTTTCGACCCCTCAGTGGTAGATGCGGACTCATGCGTCTCGCACGCTGGTTATTGCCATCGCTCTTCGGAAAGGGATTCCTCTTGCTGGGCGTCTTCGCCCCAGCAGGGGCCCAGGCATAGCAGCGCTCATATGACTGCGCTTGCCACATTTGTGACAGACAACGTCTGCATTGCCCAACTCCATGGAAGTGACACCTGTTCTCTCGGCCGACGGCTTATACCAAGCTATCGCCGAGGCACTGTTGTAAAATTTCTCCTCAACTAAGGCAATTTGGATTCCATCGTTGACGGCACCTTTCTAATAAGAGCCTGTCACGATGAGCCATGACGTATTCCGTTCATAAACTTGGGCACTTTTATGTGCTCCCCAATCGGACCTACGGTAATTGATCCCGACAGCTAGTGCATCTCCTGCACATGCTCTTGCATAGATCGCTTCGCCTGCCACGCCCCGAAAACGCGCACCTTATGCAACACCTCGTTGTTTGGTGGCTGGCACATGGCGCGAGTCTTTGTCTTATAATCGCCCATGAAGGGAACACCTTGAATACGCTATACCCGCCGAGTAAGCCCACTCTGAGGCTTTACCGCGCGGGTGCGACATGGAGTACGGCACCATCGGGCTGTCATCTTCGATTAGCTGCGACACACCGCATTGCTTTACTGCTAACAGCCGATGGATATCGTGCGCGCTGCAGTTCCATCGAACTTGGGCGGGTCCATCCGAATAAGCCTCGGCTGAGAGCGGAGAGCATCTTAACAGTCCTGTTGAAAGCCTCGCTTCGAGCCTGCTCTCGCCTTAGCTCATCCTGAGTCTGTGTGACAGACTCCGCCGTAGCATGGCTTTGTGCCTCGGACGCGACCCTTCGCTGTCCGAGCATGAGTGCGTCAAACTGCTCCAACTGAGTAACATGTTGCTCAGGAGACTACCCAAGACCCTGGCCATGGCTTGTTCCCTAAGTCCCTGCGCCGTCTGCTCAGCCAACTCCCGATGATGTTCGGAGGTGGGGGGAAATGAGTCCAATCGATATTGAGGCTCATCCTCACGTACACGCTCAAAGATGCGGGTCGTGGGAAGGATTTCAAGTTCCACCAAGTGTAGACGGGCGCTACTTAAAGCTGCCACGTACTACGCACGCACACACCTTCGACGATTTACCGCCTTCTCTCACGTGCAGTGAGGTTTGTGGTGGGCGCCTTAGCGACCTCACCCAACTCACGAAGTACACTGATAAAAGTGTCGTCACGGGAGCGGTAATCCGGCTCCTCGTGCAAACTTATCAAGTATATTGTAAGTTTAAGACTGATTTATATTTAATCGCATTAAATATAAATTTCTGTTATTACCTAGCATAAATGCCGTCTTTGTAGATAGACTAATATGTGCTGCGAGCGTATCGTTTTTGGGTATTTCGCATAGCGGATGACGCTAGGATGTACCAATGTGCATCACATACATAAGGGTGGGTCACATATATATGAAGCACACTTAAGTGGTAGGTTTTTTTTTTATTACTTCAATTAAGTACCTAGGAATTTAAGTTGAATATAACAATTCCAACGTAAATACTTCTTTATTATTTTCTCTTACAGAAATAATATTCATGTTTTAACGGTACACCCCGTTCCATTTCGTGCTAAACTGACGGCCCCGGGTCACTCGATGTTATGTAAGAGCTAATTCCTGTCTAGGACAGCGACTCAAAGAAGTAATTCACTATTCTTTCCAATCCTGGGTGCAGGTCCTAGTGCCGTGTCATCTTTTGTGCATTTGGGCATGTAAGTTCAGTGCTTAACAATTAATTCATTGTAAATGCCCACATAACGCGATAATCTTTTATCGATAAAGTCATCCAAGAATCTTTACTCGCTCTGTTGATTACAAGCTTCCGCAGTGAATCTCGTAACGTCCAAGGAGCTTTGAGCAATGACGTTCTCGAGACGCTTTTCAATATCGACGGTATGAAGCAAAATTCGCTGCATTAGAATCGCCGAGTCGCCATCTAATCCAGGAATCAGTGCCTGTAGATTCCGTTCGCCTTGCCACAATTGAATAACTCCCGCTTTCAGTGAATACCCTTGAGCATCGAGGTCATCGAGACCTGATCCGTGTTCAAAATGAGTTTTAATAGCTTGCTGTTGCTTGTCGTCGTCGTCAAGATATGGCACGACAGCAATAAGCTGCAACGTGTCGTCTAACTCATTCAGAACCTTTTCAATCGAATGATCTTCTGGTGCTTTACGATCCACGGGATTATAAGCCGGAGCTGAAGAATGCCGTTCTTCGCGCTTGGCCTCGTGACGGTCGTTCTCATGCGTTTCATCTTCCTTTTCAAAGCCTAAATTTGGATTCTCTACTGCGTGTTTACCTACACTTTTGCCCCAGCTTCCTTTGTCCCATTGAAAGACCTCAGGGAGCCCACAGTTGCTGAAAAATTGACCCAATGCCTCCTCTACCAACGTATTACATGCACCTCCCGTCGTGCGTAGTTGCAACTCGACTTCTTTAAATTCACCCTCGATAGGTGTTTTTAAAAAAAATGGAAGTTTTAAGGTCTTGGCTGGGGGAAATTGATTGTGTTTCTCAATGGCGTCCAGGATGCCCAAGAGCTCTTTGTACGATTCCTCATTTGCGCGCTGCTGCGTTGGATACTGTCCAAAGAGATCCGGATGCGTACGCAAATAGAGCTTGCGCAACGTTTCTTTAAGAATTGGCACCTTGACTCCTTTTTGGCTCTTGTTGACGCGTAATTTCTTCCGACGGAGCGTGCGTTCGCTGACTTTTGTTCGTACAAAACTAATGCTGCTGGTTCGGGTTGATAGGAATGGAGGGTCGATAGAGCAAGGCACGCGGTGCTTATGCATTTGTTGCCAGGGAATTGCTGTGCTTAAGCGTGTAGACGCGTGCATTTGGAAGCGAGAAACGATAAGCGTCTGACGAGCTAGTGCGACGAAGCCCATTACCACCGCTTTTCAGAGCCCTGAAGGCAAGAATGAATAAAATTATTTATCACTTTTTTTGAGAGCAAAATATGCGTTTTTCGTAATGAGCACAAATTCGGGTCATGCCTGAAATTACATGTTGCCCATTTTCTTGTGCATTTTACGGCGAGGTATTCTTACAATCGTTCTTTATTTCTAACATAAGATAAGGAGAATTTATCAATGGTGCAAGTATACGTACATCATTTATACGGGACTTAGACGTCTTGATTGCCTGTGTCGAATCAAAAGTTAAGAGCAAAAGCAAAGCACGCGGGCTCGACCAAGATCTCCGCAATACCTTGATGGTGTCGAGATGACTTCTTTTTTAACGGACAATCTCAAATGACCTGATTGTCTTCTTGCAACTCATCTTTGTCATCGGGATCAACTCCACCATTCGAGAGCATCTCACGC